>NC_056600.1:25792676-26085388 GCF_018340385.1 Cyprinus carpio | reverse complement strand
TCTGTGTGTGTGCATTTCGGAGGGTTAACTGCAGGCACCAAATTCGTGAGTATGGGGTCAACACGGACTTGGCTGAATGTCACTTCACTTTATTCATAAAAATAGCGTCATCAAATTTCATTCGTGATCATATGAGCTCTAGTTACACCTCTATGTTTGTATCATGTAAATCCAAATCGGCTCTATATCGGCATCGGTTAAGTTTGTTTTTTTAATGGCAATACATGCAGAAGGATGTAACAGTGTATTAATGTAACCCACTGAAAACACTAGCGAAACAGTACGCCCCAAAGATCGTTATCTTTAGGGGTGTGTGAGACATAGAACATAAAGATAATAAGCCGTAGCAGGAACACAGAAATAACGTTTATTTTTTACTCCCAGATTTTGAACTTTTTTAGTGGACATTTATGTATTGTTTTTTTCAATGACAACATTAAACCAGTTCAATAGCATTTTTTTTTCTAAATATAGAGATATTTGTAGATGCTCAGTTTCTACGGAGCCAGTGTGCGGGTGTAGGTAGAGTTCAACAGCTTTTCTATTAGCTACTGTAAGCTCTGAAACAAATTCGACTTTACGCAACAAACCAACAGGGGCCTAGTGTTTATAAAACTTTACCGTAGAATTAATCCTAAAAGTGCACAGTACGCACGAATAGCTAGATTGCTGCACAAAGTGTGGTTCAGATTGGTATAAAACACCATGCGTAGAAGAAGGCTGCACAAAAATCCTTTTATAAATCCCAGTTTTAGAGCAAGATTATGTGCATTACGCCGTCTTCTCAGAAATCACCCATATTGAGCCTTACGAAAATGCCTATTATACTATGCATAACCTTATCTGCATATTTATTTCATATGCGTATTCCTCATTCACGACACCATGTTTACCACTGTCAAAGGTACAAGACATTATGGAAATACTGAGATATGGCTTATACATGTAATTTGTGCCATTACATATTTTTTATATTCTAAAATCCTTCTAATAGCTTTGATCAAAAGCCGCTTCCACTAAAAATTGTTTTATTATTTATATCTACCTTGATTGCGTAGGAAGTGGTGTTTCGACTTTTCAGGACAGGATTTGTGCATATGAAACGGTTATTATATGAGGGCCCTGTTGAATAAACCGACTGGATATTATGTGTTTACATCTTCTAAAGTTGGATTTTGAGTTTTAGCATTTAAGTTTCAAAAAGTCCCTAATCTTTTAGCGATGATGTTAGTCAAAATTTGCAGAACTGTCCATGGGGACTGAACCCATCATATTATTTAAGATATTTAGACATCAAGACATTTAAACAGTATGTCTATAACTGAATTAAAATTTTGGACCAATCATGACCATTATTGAGTCCATGTTAGGGTGAATGAAGGAAAACAATGCAACTGTTTGGGAGATGTAATTTACTATACAAAGCAATAATTGTCCAATGAATAGTTGTATTCTACAGGTTGAAATAAACCGTATTTCACCATGTCTGTACACAGTCCACAGGGCATTTTAAAAAACATGTTGAACTGAATAATTTGTCATTTAGGAAATGAATGCAATAGGTTGAGAGTACTTGTTCACCATATGATGCAAATGATGGCAAAACAAAGAGTTGTAAATACGTTTATTAGGGTCAAAATTACAAATTTTTCCAACATGGTCTGAAACAGTCCATTGAGTCTTTTGAAAGCTAGAACTGGATAATAGAAGAATCAAATGCAACCACACTGGCAGTGTAAATTGACCACATAGTAGAGCAAATAATAGTACATTGGAAAAGCTGTAGTGTGTTTAATCTAAAATGAATATTATACAATTTGTCCGGAGATAAGTCAGTGTCTTCTTCAAAAGACATTGAACTGGAAGAAAACCCAAAGAAAACACAATGATGGTAGAGAAATTTAACATCTAGAGTAAATAATAGCACATTAAAAGACTTGTAGGTATGTTCTTTAGGGTCAAATAAATATTTTCCACAATGTGTTCTAGAATAGTCCATCAAGCTTTTTAAAATCTATTGAACTAAATGGTGTGTCATAGAAGAAACCCGATACAACACATTATGAAGTAGTGGAAATTGACCACATAAGGGAAAAATTACTGCACAATAAAGACCTGTAGTGTGTTTTTAAGGTGAATTTAAGAATTTCCAATGTGTCCAGGACCAGTCCATCAAGCCTTTTAAAAGCTATTGAACTTAATTTGTCATGTAAAGAAACCACAGTAGTTGGTTAACATTAAAAAAAAATAAAAAAATATAAAAAAACACACTTGAGGCACAAACTGTTTATTAAATATATAAGACATAAATCGTAGCTGTGTATGTCAACATGCTCTGGAACGTTTTTAACAAAAAGCAAGCATTGTTTTTCAGTCCCCTCAAATGCGAGTCGTTGCTACTTGCTAGAAAAGTAGTATTTTGTAGATGGTCCCTCTGTTGGAGATGACGCGTCACATCATTCCATAGGCATAAACGTGTTTTTAAGCCTTATAAAACATCGACTTCTGCAGGCAGAAAAATGGATTGTAGGTACCTGCTTATTATAGTCAGTTACTGAAAAAATAATTGTAACTATCCTTTTTAAAATGCATATGAACAAAGTTATTGAACCAGGAAGTCCGAATGTGTGAATATAAAACCAACTTTACCGAAGTACAGATTGGGGGATAGTGAAAACAGACAAGAGACGGATGAAAAATATATTAATCTACCTGCAAGGTTCAAGTAGTTCCTCCAGCTTTTGCAGTTTGGCGAGCTCCTGTGTAGTCACATCGGGGCAACATTGCTCTTGTTGATTGAGCCAGGGTAGTGGTCAAGTGGAGATTTGTTTTCGCTGAATTCGCTTGACCATCCTCTAGGGTAGAATTCCATCTAGTCGTAACGTCACTGAACGAGAGATTCTTGTTTCTGTCCACATGCAACTTGCTGTTCCATTAGTTCGTAAGCGTTTGGATGGACTATGCTGTAAAGTGCCCAACAATCTTGCGACGACTTTAGCTAGGACACTTTCAAATCCAGAATGCCTGCCCAGGTGATGGAAACTGTGACAGTTAATTGCAAAATGTGGGCCGTGCAGGGCAGGTGTTCAAATGGAAGTAGTCTCGCGGCAGCAACCATATTACGAGCACTGTCAGTGCCAAGTGTGCTTAACTTGGTCCTCGATGTTTTTCCATTCTCTTGCCACATCGAGGAAAATGATCCGCACATGCCTCAGCGTACTGTCGTTCCTCAGTTTTTAGACACGGTTAGTGCGAATGAATGCAATGTTTCCATTCTTTATACAACGAAGTGCGCTGTGATGCCTAAGTAGTTGTCATTGCTCACAGAAGTCCAGTGGTCCCCTGTCAGTGCGATGTGTGTCGCTTGCTGTAACATGTTCATCCTCCGTGCCTTCTCATCGTCATACAAAGTGTGTATTTTTGACATGATGGTTCCTCTTGAGGGCATATTGTATGAGACGTCTCCGGATGCAGTTCTAATGATGTCCCGCAGTCCATCGTCATCTACTATGTTGATGGGTCGGCAGTTTTTATGCTATTCAAATAACCAAAGCATTCATTACCTTATCACTTACAGATCTTGTCATTTTACCACGAACGCACTCCTGCAATTTACATTGGCGAGGCCCGTAGAGATGGTTTCGGTGGGGTGTTTTGCTTTTAAGTGATATGCCAAAGACGAATTACTTCTGTGGTAATTAAATTCGGCTTTGCAAAATGCACAGATTACTTTTGTTTTATCCACAGAACCATCCGGCAGAGTTTTATACTGAAACTTTCCGTCTAAAAGCAGGGTTTTTCCTATATTGAATTTTTTTTGGCGGCCGCCAAAGCGATTTTTTGTCCCGCCAAAGCCATATTTGATGTGTAATTGGGTTTTGTGAGTGAAGCAGTCTACA
Source organism: Cyprinus carpio (assembly GCF_018340385.1). Classification (NCBI taxonomy): domain Eukaryota; kingdom Metazoa; phylum Chordata; class Actinopteri; order Cypriniformes; family Cyprinidae; genus Cyprinus; species Cyprinus carpio. Next base: position 26,081,489 of record NC_056600.1, on the reverse strand, counting down.
GACGGAGTGACGGAGAGAACGAGCACAGCACCCCTCCCCCCGCGCGCGCACGCACTCTCCGTCTTCAGTTCTGTCTTTGCTCTCTCCCTCGCCTCAAAATCAACTGATCCTAAAGGTCGGGACACCGAATCCATGTTTCACGTGCTGCATTCGGAGAATATTGTTCCTGAATTACCGCTGGGTGTGAATTGCAGTAAAAAAAAAGTTGCCTCATCTTCTCTTACAACTTGTGACAAGCATTCCGCACATGCAGCGGACATAACTTTAAATAAACGCAAAACAAAAATCTATCCAGTTATGAAGTGTGTGTGTGTGTGTATGTGTGTGTGTGTGTGTGTGTGTGTGTGTGTGTGTGGACAAATCTTTCGCGATGTCCTAACAGCCAGGATTCCCACACACGTCCGCTAAAGTCCGATTCATTATAATGAATGGTTAAAGCAGTCGGTCTGCCCGTCAGTGTCTGAATCGGTGCAAATCATTACTTCTTAAAAGAATATACACATCTGAAATGAGAAAGTAAGTGTGCTTACCCCATTTAGCAAGAGTGTTTAGTAAAATTTAGCCTTAATAATCCACAGTATGTATAGGCCAATGACAATGTGTAGTAAATGACCTATAAAATCATTTAGTTTAAAGTTAGACTGGAGTGAGATGAAACTAGATCAAAGCACAAAGCAAGCTGTTGCTAGCTAGCTGCTAATTTTATTACATTTTATATGGTAAAAAAATTACACTATTACACCTTTTAACGCTACGTTTTTAATGCTACCTTTTAATTGATATGATTACACTAAAATAATTATCAGGTCTATCAAAAAATGATTTTATCTTTCAAAACTATGAAAGCCAGTCGTGGAAAAATCACAGCTTTTTTTTGCAAAGAGGGCAAGAAAGGATGACAGTGAGAGTGACAGGTAATATTTGTGTCTGATAATTGCATAATTTGTAAATAGATAAATTGTGATACCTTTTACATTTTAAATATACTTTGGTATCGATGATGTTTACATGTAAAATAAGTTGTAATCGCTTTCTTTTACTATCTAGCCTGACAGTGATCGTTTTTTTCATGAATAAATAGGATAAGAGGATGAGAAAAAAAAATAAAAAAGTTTCTTTGTATTTATTTTAAATTTAACATTTATTGTCAATTTTTGGGCTTGCGGATCATGTGGGTACTAGGGTACTCTTTGCTGTGTGTGGATGACCATGTCGGTCAGCCACCACCGAAGACCAGTTTTGACCCAGGAAAAACCCTGTAAAAGTCCTTCCTTGGTCTTATCCATATTTCTTTGCACGTTGAACACACATGGGCCACAACCGGAAATAAAAAAAACTGCAACCGCGTTAATTGCGTTAATTTTTTTTAACGCGTTTAAATATTTCAAATTAATCGCATGCGTTAACGCGCTAATTTTGACAGCACTAATATATATATATATATATATATATATATATATATATCTATATATATATATAATATATATATATATGTATATATATATATATATATATATATATATATATATATATATATATATATATATGTATATATATGTATATATATGTATATATATATATATATGTATATATCTTTATATATATATATATGTATATATGTATATATATATATATGTATATGTATATATATATATATATATGTATATATATATATATGTTATAATATATATGTATATATATATACTATATGTGTGTATATATATATGTATATATGTGTATATGTATATATGTGTATATGTATATATGTGTATATATGTATATATATGTGTATATATGTATATATATGTGTATATATGTATATATATGTGTATATGTATATATATGTGTATATGTATATATATGTGTATATGTATATATATGTGTATATGTGTATATATTTGTTTTTGTATATACTGTATATATATATATATGTATGTATATATATATATATATGTATGTATATATATATATATATGTATGTATATATATATATATGTGTAGATATATATATATGATATTATATATTTATATATATATATATATGTATATACAGTACAGGTCAAAAGTTAGGAAACATTACTATTATTAATGTTTCTGAAAGAAGTCTCTTCTGCTCATCAAGCCTGCATTTATTTGATCAAAAATACAGAAAAAAACAGTAATATTGTGGAAATATTATTACAACTTAAAATAATAGTTTTCTATTTGAATATACTTTTAAAAAATAATTTATTACTGTGATGCAAAGCTGGATTTTCAGCATCATTACTCCAGCCTTCAGTGTCACATTTAACATCCAGTCTATCACATGATCATTTAGAAATAATTCTAATATTCTGATTTATTATGAGTGTTGGAAACAGTTCTGCTGTCTAATATATTTGATGAATAAAAGGTTAAAAAGAACTGCATTTATTAAAAAAAAAAAAAAAAAAATCTAATAATATATATTCTAATAATATATTTTCTTTACTATCACTTTTTATCAATTTAACACATCCTTGCTGAATAAAGTATTGATTTTTTATTTAAAAAAAAGAAAGAAAAAAAAATTACTGACCCCAAATTACTGACCAGTAGTGTATATTGTTATTACAAAATATTTCTATTTTAAAAACATAGCTTTTTTTTTTTTTTTATTCATTCATCAAAGTATCCTAAAAAAGTATCACATGTTCTGAAAAAATATTAAGCAGCAGAACTGTTTCCAACTTTGATAATGAATCATCATATTAGAATGATTTCTAAAGGATCATGTGTGATAATGATCCTAAAAATTCAGCTTTGCATCACAGAAATAAATGATAATTTAAAGTATAATAAATGTAAAAACTATTATTTTAAATTGTAATAATATATCACAATATTACATTTTTTTTCTGTATTTTTGATCGAATAAATGCAGGCTTGATGAGCAGAAGAAGCTTCTTTCAAAAACATTAAAAATAGTAATGTTTCAAAACTTTTGACCTGTACTGTATATATATATATAAATATATATATATATATATATATATATATATATTTATATTATATATATATATATATATATTATATATATATTTTTTTTTTTTTTTAATTTATTTTTTTTTTACTGTCATTGGATAGCACCGAGGGAAAAATCAACGTTTTCTTTATATCTAGTGGCAGTGATCATGATGTTAGTTCAGATAAGTACCGGTAACCTTTGTCATAGTGTCGTAGTACTGGTAAACTTTGTCTTTGTCATCTAGAAATAGAAGGCATCATGCTAGCTATTTGGGCGTTTCTAAGCGTTTATCTCTTCCTCCAGTGAAAATGTTGTTGCAAACGTAGCCGCGTGTCTGTCGCTATGTTTGGCTACTGCTTGTGTGGGCAGTGGTGTCCCATGGAAACTGCGTTGGAAAGCTGGTGCTGTAGGGAAGTGAGTGCGTTTTGGTCGCTGTTGGTCGATATCTATCTATCTATCTATCTATCTATCTATCTGTCTGTCTGTCTGTCTGTCTATCTATCTATCTATCTATCTATCTATATATCTAGTCTATCTATCTATCTATCTATCTATATCTATGTATTTATGTATTTATCTATAATCTGCGCTATCTGAATACTCTCGTCTACTACTCATCTCTCTAGTCATTCTCAATAATACTCTCAAGGCAGGCTTTGGTAAATTCTCTCCCCAACATGACGTAATGCAATGCATTGTGGGGGAAAGGAGAATCGTTGCAAACCGCTGTAAGATAGTACCTACTTTTTCGTATTTTATTCCGTTTTGTGATACCCAACAACATAAAATACAATGGATAACAGTTTAAATGTTTATTACCAACAAGCAAACTGCACAAATTCGTTGAAAAATTAACCCTGCAACACGGCCTTTAAAACTCAGTTGATTAAAAACTAGTACTCAACTCAGATTCCTCAGCATATCCAATAACTCAGAAAAACTTGATGTTGTAACAGAAACTATGGATTCTATCTCTAGTTTTTTAGACACGGTTGCTCTTTTATGGTTAAAGAACATTAAATAAAACAGTCCAACACCGTGGTATAATGAGCATAGTTGTGCCCCAAAGAGAGCAGCCCAGAAAATTGAGTGTAGCTGGAGGAAAACAAAACTTGAGGAATTTCGTATTAAATGGAGGGAAAGTACTTCCTCCTACAAAAAAGTCTTAAAAACTGCTAGATCTGCTTACGTCGCTCGCAAGCTACCAGTAGCTCACCAAGACATATTGACATATCAGCCGTGAGGTTATTTTAATGATCCTGTTATCTATTTTAATTATCATTATACCCATACTTGATTATTGCGATTTGAAAAAGTCACAGTTAATACAGTTATTAAGAGTTTCAGTCACCGTGATTTTGTAAGTAAGACAAGTTCCTGGATCAACATCTTTTGATGATCCTGGATTAACATTATTGTCCAAAAATATAAACTTAACCCAATCCCTACCCCTAAATCTAACCCTACCTATAATTTATTCCTAAAATCAGTGGGAAATGATAGCTGATTAACAAGGGTGTAGAAGTACCTAACCCTGATTTTAAGTCTAAAACAGATATTTCCTGGAAAGTTATATCTCAATTCTGATTGGTTGATTGGAATGTTGTTCCAGGAACACTTTGTACTTGGTGAAATCACGCTCACCTAAGAGTCTCACACAGGCGCAAAACGTAGTTTCGTTTTGTGTGAAAAAAATGACTGAAGGCAGACTGCTGAGGGAAATTATATGAAAGAATATATGATTTCATTATTTGTGTGAATGCATAATAGAAAACTGAATGTCTTCAAAAAAGTTTCGATTGCATTTGCTTTCCATCTTCCCTCTGTGTAATGCGTAATAAAGCAGTGTTTAGAAGTGCAGCGCAGCTTTGTTTACAGAGGTTACCGTGGAAACAGTTCTGTTCTGCAGTTCATAAGTGGCACCTGTTGTCAAATTGTGGATTAACAAATTCATTCAGTCTGCCATATTTTTTTTGTTCAGACCAATGCAAAATCAGAGCAGATTTTTGTTGTAAATCTTAACCGGTCGATGGAAAATAGCCTACCTTGTTGAAGTCTTGACATTTTTAGAATGCACATTAGCGTATGTAGAACTGTTTATGGAGCAGATAAAATTTAATTTATCATTCTGACTCATCCTTTTATTAAAAAAAAAACAAACAAACAAAAAAAAGATTTAAAGGGTGATATGTTGTAATTTTATTTTTTAAAAATGGTCAAAACTTTATTTGAATATGTAGTAAATGTCAGTAGATAACATGTTATAAATATTTTTTGTTAGTTTAAAATCTGGCCATGATATTTTAAATGTTTTATTTCACTGTTTAGGCAAATAAAAGTGCATAGTGCTGCTAATTTTATTTGTTGGCTTTTGTGATAAAACTTGGTAAAATTATTTCAGTGTGTGTATCAGTTTGTTTTTAAATATTTCCAGCACATTTTAACAACGCCGTGTATAACAGTTTGGATTGATAAAATATTTAAGAGATTTAAGTACCATTTAACATTGGTAGCTCTCAGCTGCTTATATTTTTAAAAAGTTGCTCTCGAATGAAATAAGGTTGGAGACCCCTGATCTAAACCAACAACATGTATGTTAGATCCTGTGCCTTCTAAGCCATTAAAAGAGGTGCTTCCAGAAGTCATAGATCCTTTTCTGAATTATTAATTCATAATTGTCATTAGAATATGTGACCCTGAACAACAAAACCAGTCATAAGAATCAGTTTATTGAAACTGAGATTTGTACATCATCTGAAAGCTGAATTTGTTAGGATAGGGCAATATTTGGCCGAGATACAACTATTTGAAAATCGAGAATCTGAGAGTGCAAAAAAATCTAAATACTGAGAAAATAGCCTTTGAAGTTGTCCAAATGAAGCCCTTAGCAATGCATATTACCAATCAATAATTATGTTTTGATATATTTATGGTAGAAAATTTACAAAATATCTTAATACAAATATATCCATGCTACTTAAGATGGGTTTTGTGGTCCAGGGTCACATATGTCCCAAAAACCTTCAAACTGGCTGTTATTAAGCCTCTCATAATTAAAAAAAATATATAAAAAATACACAACTTGATCCTAGGGAGTTAGTTAATTACAGACTGATCTCAAATTTTCCTTTTGTGTCAAAGATACTAGAAAAAGCAGTATCCTCACAACTGGAGGATTGTTTCTTTCTCAGAGAAAAATGATATCTGTGAGTATTCCCAGTCAGGTTTTAGATTGTGTCACAGAACTGAGACTGCTCCCATTGGAGTTACAAATGATCTGGGGTCTCGTGTATAAAACTGTGTGTACTGTAGGATCCTTACTAAAAGTGTACATGTGCTCAAAAGCCCAAAATAGCGAATGCCAAAAGACATTCAGACTGATAAAACCGTGCTTACAGACGTACACTTTAGTTATGCCCATTTTTAACAATAAATAGTCAGTGCAAAGCACCTCATTAATGCTGATCTGAATATTAATGACCCTGGCATGCAATTGTTCATTTGTTACAGTGAATAATGGCGACAGGTGAGAAAAGAGCAGAGAAATGTAACTTCTCAGATACTGAGATACACACACTTGTAGGGGAGGTGGAGGCCCGGAAAACAACATTATTTGTTGGCCACAGCAGCGGGATCGCTAATAAAAATAAGCAGTGCGGGTCAGGGATGTGTCTAGAGGGGTGGCACGGGGTGACACCGGCCCCCCTTGGAATATGACTGCCCCCGCCAACATCATTGGGCTGGGTTTAGTGTCGACCTAAAACAGTGCCCAATGCTACTGGATCAGAGCGCCTTCAATCACTCTATGGATGAATTAGAGTCCTTTCGCAGATTTATTCAACTTGCAAAGCAGAATCACAGTTCTGTGGTTTTCAAACAGACGAGAGTGAGAGAGACACCACGACACATCACTGTTTATGGTATGTAAACACTCAATTATATATTTTGAAATATCGCACTATTAGTATTTTGTTTGATTACTTTTTGTGTGAGTATGTACACACTGAAGTGTGAGGTTTGCTACATGCAACTCTGTGTAATGTAGATACTTAATAGGTTTTTGTTTATTTTTTAGGCAGAATTTACTGAAAAAAAAAGTTAAGAATGAAAAGAGGACTGAGTCAGACACAGCAACAGGACATCCAAGGTTTCTTCAAGAAGAAATCATGTCAGATGCAGACAGTGCAGTCCAGTGCAGGTCAAAGCCAAAGTTCCACCTGGCAGGGCCAACATGTTAGTAAGCATGGAACTGCCAGCACAGGATATAGCCTTTCACTTTTGCAGCCAGTTCACATCATACTACTTCAAAGATAAACATATTTAAGATGGAAACTGATTTATGTTTTAGACATAGCCTGTGATGAAAGCTCCCAAACCTCTGAAGGAGAGGAAGACCAGTCCCTTATCAGGCTTTGCAGACAGTGACAGAGAGCACCACCCAGACCCATCTGGATTGGCATTTGCTGTTCCTGCTGGACCTCAAGGTATATTGACAAATTTCATCTTCCAATGTTTTAGACCATTTCACTAGTATGAACATTGTTGATGTTGAAATAACAGGGACTTATGATCATATTAATATGTTTATTTATTTAGATATTTCACAGTCCAGAGTGGTTGGTTCTGTGCAGCCTAACTTGAAGATGTTTCTTAGAGCAAAGCAAGGGGAAAAAAGTAGGGCATTTAATTCTGCATGGTATAAAGAATATCCATGGATAGAATATTCAAAAAGGCAGAACTCAGCCTATTGTTTTGTATACAGACATTTTTCACTCCTTTCTGCCCCTCAATCTGCCTTCACTTCAAGCTCTGGTTTTGCAAATTGGAAAAAAACACTCTATAAGGACGGTGGGTTTGCAATGCATTCCAAATCAGAGCACCATGCAAATGCCATGTTGGCATGGTCTGACTACAAAAGGGGAGCTAAGAGTAATACATCTTTGTTGAAATCAATGAATAAAGACTACCAAAAAAGAGTAAAAGAGAATCGAGACTACATAAAAACTGTGGCAGATGTTCTCTTGCTTACAGTTACACAAAATATTCCCCAAAGAGGGCATCGTAAGTCAGAGGAGTCTGAGAATAAAGGGAACTTTCTGGCCATATTGAAGCAAATAGCAAAAAAATGACCAAATAGTGAAGAAAAAACTGTCCAGTGGAAATGCTAAATACACAAGTAATACCACACCAAAATCCTTGAGTGTTTTGCAGAGATGGTTTAACATGATATCATCCAACAAGTCAAAGAAAATGTGGCTTACAGTGTTTTAATTGATGATTTCACTAGTCCTGAGAGAACATTCACACACACATACACGCATACACACACACACACTCACTCACGTACGCACACACACACACACACACACACACACACACACACACACATATACATACATACACATTCAGGATTTAAGTTGAGAATAAAGCATGTTAAATGACTAATTATAATGCCTGCCTGTCAGATGTATTTTTATTTATTAGAACAGAACAGTGTTGTCACATCCATGCAAAATACAAAATGATATTCAGGCTCTTGTGCAGTGCCACAATTAACATCATCTGTATTAGGGAACAGGACATTACACAAGATTTTGGAAATCATGCATAGAGTTCTGCCGAACACAAACTTATTTGTATGAATGTCAGTAACTGAACAGGTCTCATACTGTATTTACTATCATAGCATTTATTTTTCTCACTAATAGTAAGTGGCGGATGAGATCTGTTTGGTTACTTACATTCTTTTAAATATCTTCCTTTGTGTTCGGCAGAACAAATAAATTTATGCAGGTTTGGAACAACCTGAGGGCAAGTAAATGATGACAGAACTTTCATTTTTAGGTGAACTATCCCTAGGGTTGCCACCTTCAAAGAGGCAAAATAAGGGACACCCATTCACGACCCCCCCCAAAAAAAATCATGCTCAAGCATTCTTATTCTTCAAACTTCCAACAGAACATATTAATATTGTTATTTTAAATTTGATTATTTATACTTATTAATTATTATTAGTCTTTTTTTTGTGACAGTTCTGCAGCTGCTACCTGGATGGGATAATTTTTTTATTATTATTATTCATTTGTTCAAATTAGGGCTACATTTATTCGTCCCATTTTTATCTAAATACTAATTTGTAAAAAATGTATATGACATTTTGTATATATTTATGATTAATATAAATGATAAATTAATAAATAGGTTCTAACATGAATTAGAATCTATTAATTTATCTGTCTAATAATGTCTAAAAATATAATAATTATGTCTACCATGCTCTGATAATGTATGGAATATTATATTAACAGACCTTCCCAATTTTAATAAAACAATAGGCCTATACCTTGAAGCACAGATGTGTCTGTCACTTTAAATGTATGGTTCACCCAAAAATCAAAATTATATAAATCATAATTTACCCAGGCTGTTCTAAACCTGCTTAAAGTTCTTTCTTCTGTTGAACACAAAAGAAGATACTTTGAAGAATGTGGAACCAAACAGCTTCTGGTCCTCAGTAACTTCAAGAAAAAATAAATAAAAATAAAATAAAATACTAACAGGGTCCCTGGGGACCAGAAACTCTTTGGTTACCCACATTCTTCAAAGTATCTTCTTTTATGTTCAACAGAAGAAAGAAATGATTAAGGTTTGGAACAACTTGTGGGTGTGTAAACGATGACAAAATTTTTCATTTTTGGGTGAACTATCCCTTTAAGTCAGACAGTCCAACGTGAAACAACTGAAATGCTTCTCTGCAAACTGCACGTTCATCATTAGTTACAGGATAGACACACTGATAACTTTCCTATTCATCCCTACATCTGGAGAGTCTTGTGTTCAAAGGGCGGATGTGAGTGAGCTCTAGATGTTTTAAACCGTGCTGGTTTAGCGCATGAAAGGGCTTTAACGGCGCGCGTTCTGGAGACTCCGTCTCTATGAAATCAAAGATGCCAAAATGGAATCACGCGCAAATGAGCTTCTCTAATACCTCGTATGAAATTGATTTAATTATAACTGCTATTAGTATTATAAACAGTGCAATATACTTTTTTGTTTATTCATCTATATGTTGGCATTTGTAAAATACGGGACAAATCGCGTCCCGTATTGATTTGATACGGGACGCATCATTTTACCTTTAAATACGGGACGAATCCATATTTTAAGGGACGGGTGGCAACCCTAACTATCCCTTTAATATTTTCTAAACCAGTATTTATTTCCAGTTTAATATTCTGATTCCCCATGGGCCCCCCATGGGATTTTCACTTAGGAGTAATTCTTGTCCATATCTGCTCTAGCTTCGAAACAATGGCGGACTGATGACAGCTCACTCAGGGCAGGTCTTAGGTAAGATGCCAGTCCAGTCTGTGATGGGACTGTCAATCAACAATCGTGGGAGGGCCTGGGTGACATCACACAGACAGGCATCTGGGAATGGCTTGATACAAGAAAGGGGAAATGATTTAAAGAGATTAAAAAAAAAACACTGGGTGGATCATTATAGGGTGGTTGTGTACACACACTGCCAATGCACATTTCAGTTCAAACAACTTGTAAAAGTGCATGTTGCATTCAATGACCCCTTTAAAAGATGTAGTTAAAAAATGAACCTTGATTTTTGTCTTCCTTACAAACGCGGCATGACATTCTCATGGATTCTTGCACCTTGTTGATATCGCTCATGTTGAGCAGGGGTCTGTGGCTCAGGGTCATAATGCTGGGGGGAGGTCAAGAGGGAGAGGGATACTGGTCCTTGTGCAAAACACCACACGCCCTGATAATATTGCACACTTTTGCCGGGTGGTATAGAAATCTGCCACCTGAGGCATCCAGAGCAGTCCATCTGCATTTCAGGAGGCCAATGGCAAAAGCATGGACCTCGTTGGCTCTGCAGGTTTAAAAATGGAGTGAGGAGCCAGTGTCTGAGGGAGTAGTCACTGTCACCTGCAGGTTATAATATAATATATTATAGGATACATCAGGACAAATGGCTACAATTTATACATGTTGTTAACCTCACCAAGAAGCCAGCCATCACATCCTGCACCTGCCTGTAGTCTGTTCCCTACACTGCTATGTGTCAGGACAAAGGAATCATGCTGAACCAGGCCAGCATGCCACAATGTTTGTGAGGGTCGTGTTAGAGTCAGAAAAGACTTGCACATAAATAGAATGCACATGCTTTCTAATGACATGAATTAATTTTCATATGGAACCCTTATAGCAATATCAGTGCAGACAACTGCGCCGCTTACATTTCCGAAACCGGACATTGCTACAAATTACATTTAAATTTCAGCCTGTTCTCACAGAGTGTAGGGAAACCTGATGTATCGACTACCCATATTAATAATACCATCCAAAACGGCAGGCATTATGGCACTCAGGGATGGCTGTGATATAATATCTTTGGATATAATATAATTCTATTAAATCTCATCCTATAGGTCTGGTATAAGTGAGAATGTTTAAGATTATATATAATATTTATATAAAACACTTCCCTGTCTGCCAATTCCCGCTGGAAACAGCGGGTGAAGACCTGTATTTAGACTGGGATGGCATGGCTCTGGCGTGTTGCCCACTCTAGTACTGGACCCAATTCAGCACATACACTGCGTTCCAAATTATCTTGCAAGTGACATATCCATAGGATTTTAGTACAATAAAGAGTCAGATTTTTGTTTGTGTGGTTTTTCACATCTTTTTAGATAACTGGTATACACACTTTTCATCTTCAGAAAGATCTTTCTTCCTCACCAAATTTCATGAGAACTGTGACTTGCTTACTGCAGCATTTATGTTTACAGCGATTATTTTGATCGTTAACACCTTGCCAAAATCACAGCATGAATTAGTGGTATCCTCCACCCAAATTAAATTTAAAGATAAAAATGTAATAGGTGAACACGTTTCTTCATGCCAGTTTTGTATGAACACCATCATAGTTAGAAGTGATAACAAAGACATAAAGAGTAACTTTGTCTTAACTAAAATTGTGTGAGAGCTTAATGGCTGTATTTCCAGACTTTGGTAATTGTTGATATATGCACAGTATTTAAGGAAAATATTTAGTTATTTACACTGTTCTGTAGTTATCTAATGGTGGGTATTTGATGCTATCCTGTACTCCATGCTGTCGGGCCATCTCCTCCACCTGCGGTTCCTGTAAGTGATGGTGAGACAGCGCTGATTAAATATTTAGAATGGATTTTGATTTAAGATGCGAGTTGGATTTTAGAAGGTGTTTATGAAACAATTATCACTCAGTACAAGCACAAATAACTGCTGTATTTAATCTTCATAACATGAATGTAACCTATGATATCGAATGAAATTAAATGTTTGTGAGGCATCAGTACTTATAATCATTATTCTCACATTAACTTTCTACAATCTGACTTCAGTTAACCACCTCGCCATCTGTGTCGCCAATTACCCTTGTCTCCAGAATGTGTGTACGCATGGCTCAGAGTTTACTTACAGTTGTGCACATTCTCCCGGCAAGTTTGTTTTTCATAGATCACAAAGTTTGCATGGGAAGGGGCATACGTACGTTTCAAGCCCCGTTTTGTGTGTACACCATGTTTATAAATGAGACCCCTGCTCTTATCATGCGATCGTAGTTGCTCCTTATTAGTGCTACTGGATCTTAGTGCTGCAATTGACACTATCGACCACAACATTCTTTTGAATAGATTAGAAAATGATGTTGGCATTAGTGGAATTGCATTAGCATGGTTCAAGTCATACTTATCTGACCATCACCAATCTGTAATAGTAAATGATGATGTATAATATAGATTATAAGTGCAGTATGGAGTACCACAAGGCTCAATACTAGGACTGTAGCTTTTTATGCTTACCCTTGGGTTACCCTTGGGAGATATCATCAGGAAACATGGTTTTAGCTTTCACTGTCACGCTGATAATACTCAGCTCTATATATCTTCACTGCCCAACAAAGCATACCAACTTACCAAAACTTTCGGAATGCAGTTGATAAAAAAAAATAAATAAATAAAAAAAAAACTGGATGACTAATAATTTCCTACTGGTAATTTCTGAAAAAACTGAGGTGTTACCTAAAATCTCTGCATTTAATAACCTAGAACACTGTCAAACACTTGATAGTTGCTCTGTCAATTCTTCATCATCAGTTAGAAACAGGACATACAAACAAAAAAATCAATTGGTTCACTACAAGCAGTATCTGTATTTTAATATTTCTGTTCCTGCATTCCTCTGTAAAAAATAGCAGTTAATCTTCTACTATAACAACAATAACAATAATAATCATAAAGTATAGCGTTTTCTTTACTTGGAAAGAAATAAAAAAACAGAAAGAGATTCTTGATCTGGTATCTTGCCAGTACGTGGAGTGGATTTCAGCTTACTTCGGCCAGTACAGAGACTCACTGTTTTATCCAAAATTAAAATTGAACTGTTTAATACACAATCCCTCACAAACAAATCCAGCTTCATACATGATCACATTTAGCACAAAAGTTTGGACATAATATGCCTTACAGAATCCTGGCATCAACCAGATGTTTTTTCTGTTTTAAATGAGACCTGTCCTCCTGGCTACTGTTATTTCCAAAAAGCTTGCAGCACTGGCCGTGGTGGTGGCCTGGCTGTCATCTACCACAGTCACCTGGATTTGACCCCTCTGGCCCCTCCCTGAGCCATCTTCATTTGAATGTTTGGCATTTGTTTGTAAGCCCCCTTTCACAATGACAGTACTTTTGATTTACCGGCCACCCAAACCAAGTGCATGCTTCATCTCAGAGTTGTACAATTTTCTTTTAACTTTTTGCGCAACCTCTTTTAATATAATAATACTTGGAGATTTTAACATTCATGTCAACAGCCCCTCTTGTCATCTTGCACCAGAATTCTTGCAGTTATTGGATTGTTTAAACCTCAGACAAGATGTTGCTGTTCCTACACACACCAAGGGAAACATTCTTGATTTGGTCATTGCTGAGTCTGCCCCTCTAAGTGCACCAATTGTGTATGATCTGGGTGTATCTGACCATTAGGTCATCTCCATTGAGCTGCCTTTTCTGTCTTCCCACATCAAACCTAAACGTGAAATACATTTTAGAAAGCTGAAAAACATTAACACAGAAAACTTGACTTTAAGTATTCAACATCTTCATTCTGTAAATGTCTAATCAGTCACTGAATCTGTAGAATCTTATAATAAGACACTGAGCAACATTTTGGATCTTTATGCAGCTCCCTGGTTCATAAGTGACCTGCAGAAAATGAAGACAGCTGGACGTGCCCTTGAGCAGTGGTATAATGCTTCGGGACTTACTGTTCACAAGCTGGGACCACCAAAAAGATTATCTGAAGTCCATCAAAGAAGCTTTTCATGTGTCCTCCTCCTCATCTGCCCCAACTGCTGACCCACAGTCTGGTATTTCGAGGTTGCTCTGCTGCTTCCCAGAAGTCACTCAACATGAGGTCAAGGACACCATCAGGAGCATGAGATCCTCCACCTGTGCCCTTGACCCCTTTCCTACACCTCAGGTGAAAGCAAATATTTCTGCCTTCAGTCCCCTTTTCACCATGATAATAAACCAATCCCTTCAGGCTGGCCATGTACTGTCTGCCTTAAAAACGGCCATAATCAGACCACTACTTAAGAAACCCACACTTGTTCCTCAAATCCTTGCTAACTATAGGCCCATATCCAACCTGCCATTTCTCTCTAAGGTTCTGGAAAAAGTAGTTGCCAGCCACCTTCAGGATCACCTCAAATACAATAACATTTTTGAAAAGTTTCAGTCTGGTTTCCGTTCCGCTCACAGCACAGAAACAGCTTTAGTGAGAGTCACAAATGACCTGCTGATGACGGCTGATGTTGGCTCACTATCACTTCTTGTCCTCTGGGATCTTTCTGCAGCGTTCAACACTGTTGATCACGGGATACTTCTCAACTGGCTACATCACTCCATTGGACTTAATAACATCATCCTGCGCTGGTTCAAGTCATACCTCTCGGAGGGATCTGATTTGTGGCCATGGGAAGCTCAAAGTCCCATTCACATGCTGTTGGATGCAGAGTTCCACAGGGATCAGTTCTCGGACCAATTTTATTCATTCTCTACATGCTCCCCCTTGGCAAAGTCATCAGTCGTTTGGGAATTTCCTTCCATTCTTAAGCTGATGATACACAACTATATATGAAAGCTGATCCTCACTCATCATCATCATCATCATCAGCAGCAACTTTATCTACACTCACTGCCTGTCTGAAGGAGATAAGGGCGTGGATGAATCATAACTTTTTCCAGCTGAACAGCTCAAAAACAGAGGCCTTCCTTTTTGGTTCCCCTCATCAGATCAGAACATCTGCCATAACTTGCATTACATTTTCTGGCCAGGACATTCCCTTATCACCATTAGTCACCAGTCTCGGCTTTAGGTTTGACCCTCATTTAACCTTTGAGGCTCACATTAAACATCTTTGCAAAACATAATTTCATCACCTCAAGAATATAGCCAGACTTCATTCTACACTCACCTTACATGATGCTGAGAAACTCGTCCACGCCTTTGTCTCCTCCAGACTGTACTACTGTAACTCTCTTCTCATCGGGATTCCTAGCAAGAGCATCCTGAAACTCCAGCACATACAAAATAGTGCCACTAGGATTCTGAGGAAAGTGCATAAATACGAACACATCACACCAATTCTTCAATCATTACACTGGCTTCCCATTTCTGCACGCATTGAATACAAAGTCTCCCTCCTCACATATCAGTGCATCCATGGCAATGCTCCCATTTACCTTAAAGAACTCCTCACCTCACAGATTTCAGCATGTTCCCTCCATTCCACAAACACTTCTTCTCGCCCCTAGGACTAAGACTCGCACCATTGGGGATTGAGCCTTTTGCACCGCCGCCCCTCGCCTGTGGAATGCCCTCCCTGAACATCTGAGGGCTCCACAGACAACTGATGGTTTTAAAAGGGGTCTAAAAATGTACCTGTTTAAAAAGACTCTTAATGTTTGTTTAAACTTTTGCGTTCATCTCAGTTTGCAGCTTGTTTTAATCCAATTTTTTTCTTATTATGGCTCTTTTTGTAGCATTTTGAGATTTTCTTTAAAATGTAAAGTGCTTTATAAATAAAATGTATTATTATTATTATTATTATTATTATTATTATTAATACAGCATCATCTTTTCTAAATCTTGGCCAAAAGTACTAAATGAAAGAAAAAACTGTCAACATTTTGAAGACATTAAAGTGTTTTTTCAAGATGCTTAAAAATGTTTGCTGCATGGTTAAAAAACGCTACTCTTATAAAAGTGCATTTTGAGAGGATAAAAACAGAACCTAAATCAGTAGGCTGTACATTGCATTTTATTAGTACATTCAGAAAAAATGTAGGCTAAAATTCCGGTAAATAAAGCTAAATGTTTGCAAACATTCTAAACACAACTAGACTATTTTAGTCCCCTTCTCTCCACAACAAATCCTCTGAAGTTAACACTATTTAGGCTAAATATAAACATCAAGCCAAAACGATTTAATTTAAAAGTGAAACTGAAGCCTACCTCTCATTCGGCACAAATCCAAATGTTTCCATATTCGTGACATATCTAGATGCTAAAATATTATTATGTAAACTAGGCCTATATGCTTTGCTCTTCACTTGCATTATCGATGTAAAACATCATCTGTCACATGACCTAGGCTATATCAGCCATATATTAAGCAACAGTATACATATCTATGATATTATCAGTGAGGTGGTCACACTGAATGGCACAGATTGTACTACAGACTATTTAAATTGAGTAGTGTACCTTTTTATGTTTCTTTAAAGGGCACCTATTATGCAAAATCCACTTTTACATGGTTTTTGGACATTAATGTGCATTGGCAGCCAACAATGATGAAATCCACCCACTCTTTATTTTTTAATCCCCATTAAACCAAATCAGTCTCATTATGCCTGCCGTTTTGATTCTCTATGCCAGTTGTTCCCAATCCTGGTCCTGGAGAACCCCCAACACTGTACATTTTAGATGTTTCCCTATTCAAACACACCTGATTCAACTCATCATCTCATTAGTGAAGACTCCAAGACCTCAAATGTGTGTGTCAGATAAGAGAGACACCAAAACGTGCAGTGTTGAGGGTTCTCCAGGACCAAGATTGGGAACCACTGCTCTAAGCAATATGACATCACATTGCATAGTGCCGGGCCACGGCGGCTTATTGACAGCCCTGCATTGCTATAGATTTTGCTCAGCAGTTGTATGTGTCCTGCATTTCATCCGCTCTTGAGCAGCTGTAACGTCAACAATGTCTCGTAAAAAGTGCCTGTGTTCTGTGTTTGGATGCAAGACTGAACATTAGAGTCTTCATTTTCAACCAACATCTAAGCCACTGAGGATGCAGTGGATTAATTCTATTTTTCAAGGTTATGTGCCTCAAAATCTACCTGAAATACATTTGTCTGCGCAAATCAATTAACTAAAGACTGCTTTATGAATGTCATGTCGTTGTAGTGCTTAGCGTTTTAACAGTTTTTGTGTGTGAATGTTATTGAAGTATTTTAATTGATCAGTGCCGCGTGGTCAATTCGGTAGATGAGTTGTTTCATCGCACTTTCAGTGCATTTGGCTTCCCATATGAATGGCTGAACACTGGTTCTCTCCTTCTCAGTCATTTTGATTCTACTGGCTGTTTATTGGTGTAGGTATGCAAAGCAGAGAGATTTATACACTAAGCCATTTTCTGGAGATGCAGCGGGAATATGCAGCTCATTTGTATTTAAAGTGATACCACCAAAACAGCTCTTTTTTTAGACACACCTCAAAAATGACATTTTCCAGTTGTTATAATAAATGATCTGATCTGATCTGATCCTTTTATGTATGTAGTTTTATTCTGTTTTCTCCGTTCACAGATGCACTGCAGGCATGTGATGTGTATCTGTGTTCTACACTATACAACAATTTTTGCTGGTTTCACATCACACATCAAGCTTCATATTACCTGGCCTGCCATTCATTTTCATTTAAATGTAGGCCTAATGCTTGGCGGTGTGTGACATATCCTCAGATAAACTAACGCTGGGGCATTGGCATTGCGACCTATGATGAATTTAATGCTGAGCACGGGCATTTCACTCAGTGGAGGCATCAACATCACATTTGCATAGGCCGTGCTACTTGAATTCGTGATTGGTTGACAGCAAAATTCAAATATTAAATATAACAATAAAATAACATTATTAACCAGTTATTATAGTCCTTCACATCCGCTGTGATCTTAAAACTATGGTCATGTGATAATACATAGAATATCAAAATCAGCTGCGGGCGGTAGATCCTTTTCCTATTTAGCGCCCAAAAACTTGAAATAATCTACCAAACATTGTTCGGGAGGCAAACACACTCTTCTCACACTCTTGAATGAAGAGTTATCATATCGATCACAAGTGCAGTATGGCATACCTCAAGGCTCAGTACTAGGGCCGTTACTCTTCACGCTTTACATGTTACCCTTGGAAGATATCATCAGGAAACACGGTGTTAGCTTTCCCTGTTATGCTGATTATACTCAGCTCTATATTTCTTTGCAGCCCGGTGAAACATACCAATTTGAAAAACTAATGGAATGCATAGTCGATATAAAAAACTGGATGACGAGTAATTTCTTACTGCTAAATTCTGAAAAAACAGAGGTGTTAATTATAGGACCTAAAAACTCCGCATGTAATAACCTAGAACACTGTCTAAGACTTGATGGCTGCTCTGTCAATTCTTCATCATCAGTTAGGAAAATAGGTGTGCTATTTGATAGCAATCTTTCCTTAGAAAGCCACGTTTCTAGCATTTGTAAAACTGCATTTTTCCATCTCAAAATATATCTTAATTACGGCCTATGCTCTCAATGTCAAATGCAGAAATGCTAATCCATGTATTTATAACCTCAAGATTAGATTATTGTAATGCTTTATTGGGTGGTTGTTCTGCATGCTTAATAAACAAACTGAAAAAACAGTCGATCAACGGATAAGGACAGCAAGTGTTTTGCCTCGTTTTCTCATTAGACTACTGCGTGATCGTCGTTGCTAGGACAACTTTGCTTTATTTACTGTGTGTCTTACCCTGGTAAATACGTGCTGAAGTGGCGTTTGGTTTTGCGTTTGCCTATCGCTGGACTGGCCAGTTTCGGTCTGCTAAATAGGGAGGCGTGACCATAGCCAGTAAAGTACTACTTAACGAGCTGTTTTGGAAGCGCTTGTCAGAAGAAACAGTTGAACAACGGATAAGGACAGCAGTTTGTAAGTGTTTTGCCTCGTTTTCTCATTAGACTACTGCGTGATTGTCGTTGCTAGGACAACTTTGCTTTATTTACTGTGTGTCTTACCTGGGTAAATACGTGCTGAAGTGGCGTTTGGTTTTGCGTTTGCCTATCGCGGGACTGGCCAGTTTCGGTCTGCTAAATAGGGAGGCGTGACCAGCTGACTTCAATCACAGGTAATCAAGCAAATATATAAGTGGTAAGTGTCACCGCAGCAGCGGTCGCGGCAGCCCTCGTGTGAAGACCGACGAGTGTAAAGACCATCGACTCTACCTGCGTGACTCCACCGAGCAAGGACACCGACAGGGCACATGAGTATTGCTTTTTCCCCTTCAATTTTTGTACAGCTTTTTCTCAAATACTTATTTTGGTCACTTGTAGTCACTAATTGCTTTCAGATCTCTACTATCACTACTAACACTCGGAGAGCATGCTATGCACGTCGAAGGAAGGCCTGCCCGACAAATGTGAGGAATGTCCCTCTGACCTCTACTAATACGCTCTCTATTACAGTTGGTCTCTGGAACTGCCAGTCTGCTGTTAACAAAGCAGACTTAATTTCTTCTATTGCTATTCATTCCGGTCTCAACTTCATGGCACTGACTGAGACTTGGATCAAACCTGAAGACACTGCCACTCCGCAGCCCTCTCCACTAATTTCACTTGTTCCCACACCCCTCGTACGACTGGGAGGGGTGGAGGTACTGGTCTCCTTATATCGAAAGATCGGAAATTTGATCTTCAACCACCACCTACAGGTAACAGTTCATTTGAATCACATGCTGTTACTGTAACCCACCCTGTTAAAATCCACTTTGTGGTCATTTATCGTCCCCCAAGTCAATTGGGAAACTTCTTGGAGGACTTGGACATAGTGCTATCAAACTATCCTGAAGATGGTACTCCTCTGGTACTGCTTGGTGACTTCAACATCCACCTAGATAAACCCCAGGCTGCTGACTTCAACACTCTGCTCGCCTCATTTGCTCTCAAGCGAGTGTCTACTACAGCGACAAATCAGGCAACCAACTGGACCTCATCTACACGCGCTGTTGCTCAGTGGACAACTCTTTAGTTGCTCCACTGCACACCTCAGACCACTTCCTAATTACTGCTAACCTAGCACTTACTCCTGAAGCGGCACACGCTGCAATGCAGGTCACCTTTCGACGGAACCTACGCTCACTCTCTCCATCTCGCCTATCCTCTGTGGTTTCATCCTCACTTCCTTCACTCTCGCAGTTTTCAGCTCTGGACACGAACAGTGCTACGGACACTTTTTGCTCCACTCTAACCTCTTGCTTGGACAACTTTTGCCCACTGTCGTCTAGACCGGCACGCACCACCCCATCTGCCCCCTGGCTGTCCGATGTTCTCCGTGAACATTGCTCTAAACTCAGGGCTGCAGAGAGGAAATGGCATAAATCAAGAAACTCTACCGACCTCTGTGTGTATCAGACTCTCCTCTCTTCCTTCTCTGCAAATGTCTTTACTGCTAAAACATCATACTACCACGACAAAATTAACAACTGTTGTGACGCTCGGACACACTCTTCTTAATTTGCCTCCACCTCCTCCTCCATCGACTCTTACAGCTGACGACTTTGCAGTTTTCTTCACAAATAAGACAAGAATCATCAGTGACCAATTCTCCACACCGTAGACTGAGGATAACTTCACAACGACTAATGCACACTCTCTCTACTCCTTCTCTTCACTCTAAGAGACGGACGTTTCCAAACTTATCCTGTGCAGTCATCCTACTACTTGCCCACTGGATCCGATCCCCACTCACCTCCTTCAAGCGATTTCTTCTTCAGTCATACCTTCACTTACTCACATTATCAACTCCTCTCTTCACTCTGGAACATTTCCCTCAGCATTTAAGCAGGCTCGGGTAAGCCCACTGCTGAAGAAACCATCTCTAAATCCAGCACTACTAGAAAACTACAGACTACTACTATCTACTACTATCCCTTCTTCCATTCATTGCAAAGACACTTGAACGAGCTGTGTTCAACCAGCTCTCTATGTTTCTTGTACAGAACAACCTCCTGGACAGCAACCAATCTGGCTTCAAAAGTGGCCACTCAACTGAGACTGCCCTGCTCTCGGTTACTGAAGCCCTGCGACTGGCAAGAGCAGCTTTAAAATCCTCAGTACTCATTTTGCTGGACCTGTCTGCTGCTTTTGACACCGTTAATCACCAGATTTTCCTGTCCACCCTCAGAAAGATGGGCATCTCTGGAACCGCACTCCAGTGGCTTAACTCCTACCTTTCTGATAGATCCTTCAGGGTGTCTTGGAGGGGTGAAGTTTCTAAGTCACAACAACTTGCTACTGGGGTTCCTCAAGGCTCAGTACTTGGACCACTTCTCTTCTCCATCTACATGAAGTCATTAGGATCTGTCATTCAGAAGCATGGCTTTTCCTATCACTGCTACGCTGATGACACTCAACTCTACTTCTCATTCCAACCAGATGACCCGATGGTAGTTGCTCGCATTTCAGCCTGTCTGAGTGACATTTCTAGCTGAATGAATGACCATCACCTTCAGCTCAACCTTACTAAGACTGAACTGCTGGTGGTTCCAGCTAAACCCATCGTTTCATCACAATTTCTCTATACAGCTGGGTTCGTCAACCATAACTCCTTCCAGGACAGCCAGAAACCTAGGAGTTGTGATGGATCATCAGTTAAGCTTCACAGACCATATTGCTACAATGACCCGGTCCTGCAGATTTGCCTTATACAATATTAGGAAAATTAGACCCTTCCTGTCTGAGCAAGCCACCCAACTTCTTGTCCAAGCTCTTGTTCTCTCCAGACTGGACTATTGTAATGCTCTCCTGGCGGGCCTTCCTGTATGTACTATCAAGCCTCTGCAACTGATCCAGAATGCAGCAGCGAGGGTTGTCTTCAATGAGCCAAAAACAGCTTATGTTACTCCTCTCCTCATCAGGTTACACTGGCTACCAGTAGCCGCTCGCATCAAATTCAAGGTACTGATGCTTGCCTACAAGACGACCACTGGCACGGCGCCAACATACCTAAGCTCATTAGTTCAATCTTATGTGCCCTCCAGAAGTTTGCGCTCTGCAAGTGAACGACACCTTGTGGTGCCATCCCAAAGAGGTTCAAAATCACTCTCACAGACTTTTTCCTGGACTGCGCCCAGCTGGTGGAATGACCTCCCGATCTCAATTCGAACAGCTGAGTCTTTACTCATTTTCAAAAAACATCTAAAGACTCATTTTTTTTCACCTGCACTTAATCAACTAATACTAGTACTTACCTTTTCTTTTTCTTGTCTATCATATTCTTAATAAAAAACCTGGCTACGTGTTCTGTACTAGACTAACTGAGACTTGTCATAGCACTTGTATACCGTTGTTGTTCTCTTGTTGATCTGATTGTTTCTATTGTTCTCATTTGTAAGTCGCTTTGGATAAAGTAAGTCTGCTAAATGATTAAATGTAAATGTAAATGTAAGTCCAGTTAGTCCACTAGATTAGTCTTACTAGAACCAGGAAGTATGACCATATTAGCCCGGTCCTGTCAACACTGCACTGGCTCCCTATCAAACATCATATAGATTTTAAAATCTTGCTCATTACTTATAAAGCCCTGAATGGTTTAGCACCTCAGTATTTGAATGAGCTCTTGTTACATTATAATCCTCCACTTCCGCTGCGTTCTCAAAACTCAGGCAATTTGATAATACCTAGAATATCAAAAGGAGGCAGACACACTCTTGCAGTTTAAATCTAGATTAAAGACCCATCTCTTTAACATGGCTTACACATAACACACTAATACGCTTCTAATATCCAAATCCATTAAAGGATTTTTAGGCTGCATTAATTAGGTAAACTGGAACTGGGAACACTTCCCATAACACCCGATGTACTTGCTACATCGTTAGAAGAATGGCATCTACGCTAATATTAGTCTGTTTCTCTCTTATTCCGAGGTCACCGCAGCCACCAGATCCAGTCTGTATCCAGATCAGATGGTCACTGCAGTCACCCGGATCCAGTACGTATCCAGCCCAGATGGTGGATCAGCACCTAGAAAGGACCTCTACAGCCCTGAAGGACAGCGGAGACCAGGACAACAAGGGCCCCAGATACAGATCCTGTAAAGACCTTGTCTCTGACGACCACCGGGACAAGACCACGGGAAAGAGATGATTCTTCTGCATAATCTGACTTTGCGGCTGCCTGGAATTAAACTGCTGGTTTCATCTGGTCAGAGGGGAACTGGCCCCCCGACTGAGCCTGGTTTCTCACAAAGTTTTTTCTCCATTCTGTCACCAATGGAGTTTTGGTTCCTTGCCGCTGTTGCCTCCGGCTTGCTTGGTTGGGGACACTTCGTTTGCAGCGATATCGTTGACTTGATTGCATATGATTGCACAGATACTATTTAAACTGAACTGAGATGATGACATCACTGAATTCAATGATGAACTGCTTTTAACTGTCATTTTGCATTATTGACACTGTTTTCCTAATTAATGTTGTTCAGTTGCTTTGACACAATCTTTTTTGTTTAAAGCGCTATATAAATAAAGGTGACTTGACTTGACTTGTCAGTTTAAATCTAGATTAATGAACCATCTCTTTAACCTGATTTACACATAACACACTAACACATTTCTATAATTTAAATCCATTAAAGTTTGGTTAAACTGCGTTAATTAGGTCAACCAGAACCGGGAACTTTTTTTTATAGCATTCAACATACTTGCTACATTGTAAAAAGAATGGCATCTACGCTAATATCAGTCTGTTTCGTTCTTATTCCGAGGTCACCGTAGCCACCAGATCCAGTCCGTATCCAGATTAGATGGTGGAGTGGCACCTAGAGATGACCTCTACAGCCCAGAGTGTCAGTGGAGACCATGTCAACTAGATGTGCCCCAGAGACAGATCCCCAGCAAAGACCTCGTCACCTAGATGACCATCGGCACAATACCGTGAGAATCAGATGAGTCCTCTGCACAATCTGACTTGTGTTGCAGCCTGGAATTAAACTACACCTTGCAGGTTTCATCTGGCCAGAGGAGAACTGGCCCCACGACTGAGCCTGGTTTCTCCCAAGGTTTTTTCTCCATGTTTGTCCCCGATGGAGTTTTGGTTCCTTGCCGCTGTCGCCTTTGTCTTGCTTACTTGGGGACACTTAATTTCTGGCAATATTGTTGACTTCATTGCACAGATACTATTTGAACTGAGCTGGACGATGAGTCAATCAACTGACTTTAACAGAAAAAATTGAGTTTACTATTGTTCTCTTGCATTATCAACACACTATTTTCCTTTTTAGTTTTTTAAAGCTGCTTTGACACCATCTATATTGTATAACGTGCTATATAAATAAAGGTGACTTGATTCGACTTGAATGTTTAGCCATATCAGCAGCTAGAACTATCTCCCAGATGTCATTTCCTTTGGCCCTAGCAGTAGCAACATGTTTGCCTGTTAATTGTCTCATGAATCAAATAATGCAGAGCAATGTTCATTATTTATGTACAATTTGTGTCCTTTTATTTATAATCTTTCTTTTACATTGTAGCATTTTACAGCAATTTCACCAGTAGTTTGATTCTGATTAACAATATATGTAATGGAGTGATGGCTCTATACTACCAAAATTAGAGGGCGTCTCAATTGCTCAATATTTGAAACTATAGCAAAGGAGATTGACAAGTGTGAAAACTGGAGTTTATATGTACATGACAAAGGAAAATAAAAAGGCCCAAGGTAAAGTATAAAGCAGTGAAGATTGCAAAAACAGTAAGTGGTCATAAAGGTGGATGATCACAATTTCTTTACAGAATGAGTTTGCAAATGATGTTTCAGGTCTCTTTTATATGTAAAAATATTATCGCACTGAAAACACTTAAAAGACTTCTCTCCAGTGTGGATACTTTTGTGAGTCTGAAGGTTTCCTTTTTGTGAGAAGCTTTTTCCACAATGAGGGCAGATAAAAGGCTTCTCTCCAGTATGAAGTCTAATATGAGTGTTGAGGCTTTTTTTATGCAGGAATCTCTTTCCACATTGACCACATATGCAAGGCTTCTCTCCAATGTGAATACTTATGTGAGTCTGAAGGTTTCCTTTTTGTGAGAAGCATTTTCCACACTCAGGGCAGATGAAAGGCTTCTCTCCAGTATGAAGTCTAATGTGAGTTTTGAGGCTTCTTTTATGCAGGAAACTCTTTCCACACTGATGGCATACAAAACAATCACCACATGAGGATTCACTCAAAAGAGGACTGAGAGATTCTTTACATTTTAATCTCTTTCCACACTGACCACATATGCAAGGCTTCTCTCCAGTGTGACTGTTCATGTGAGTCACAAGACTTTCCTTTCGTGAGAAGCTCTTCCCACACAGTTTGCAGGTGTAAGGGGTCTCTCCAGTATGAATTCTCATGTGGACTTTAAGGTTTCCCTTAAGTGTAAAACTTTGTCCACACAGTTTGCAGGTGTAAGGCTTCTCTCCAGTGTGAACTCGCATGTGGACTTTAAGGTTTTGTTTTTGATTGAAACTCTTTTCACACTGTTGGCAGCAGAAAGGCTTCTCTCCCGTGTGAACTCTCATGTGGACTTCAAGGTTTTGCTTACAAGTGAAATTCTTACCACACTGACAGCAGGTGAAACTGTTAGAGTCAGTCCTCAGACCACTTTTTTGTGAGGAAGTCTTTTCAGTCTTTAAGGATTTTTCTCCTCTCTTGAAATCATGACGTTTCTCATCCTGATTTTTCTCTTCCATTTCATTCAGTTCTTCTTTCGGACTCTCCTCTTTCAGTGCCATCAGGTCTAAAGTGAAAAAAAGACATTAAAGTAAAAACAAGCAAAGAAACAAACAAAAAAACCATAAGGCATCAAAGCCAACACATAGATCCTATATGTACTTAGCTACTAAAATAAAAATTCTCAGAATCTCTTCTCAATATTTTTTGAAGGTTCAATAGGGATGTAACAATTCACTCAACTTACAATGCAATATTTCCTCATGATTTTTTTTTTTTTTTTTTAAATGAAATTTAATGCAAATTATAAATGAAAAGGTGTTCTTTTATTATTGATTGGACAAAATGCTGAAGCTTTTTTTTATTGAAATATGTCATATAACAAAACTATGGTATGGATAGTAACATTCTTCTAATAAGTTCTGCCAAACAAAAGTATTAATTATTAGACCAAAAATCTCTAAACATAAGTGGATAGATCTAAATTTATGTACTGCATAGAGAATAAATTATTACTGATAACAGCATTTGTGACACTTAATTTAGAAGATGGACAAATGTATTGCAGCATGACATTCAGAAAGGTTTTGGCACTAAACATGAAAAGGATCTGCCACCCGCAGTTGACTTTGATATTCTAGGTTTTATCAAATTGCCAGAGTTTTGAGAATGCAGCGGATGTGGAGGACTATAATGCAATAAAAGTGCATTCAAATACTGAGGTGCTAAACCACTGAGGGCTTTGTAAGTAATAAGCAAGATTTTAAAATCTATACAATGCTTAATAGGGAGCCAGTGTAGTGTTTACAGAACCGGGATAATATGGTCATATTTCATGGTTCTAGTAAGAACCCTAGCCACTGCATTTTGCGTGCAGAACAACACCCCAATAAAGCATTACAATAATCCAACCTTGAGGTCAGGAACGCATGAATTAACATTTCTGCATTTGACATTGAGAGCATAGGCCATAATTTAGATACATTTTTGAGATGGAAAAATGCAGTTTTACAAATGCTAGAAACGTGGCTTTCAAAGGAAAGGTTGCTATCAAATAGCACACCTAGGTTCCTAACTGATGACGAAGAATTGACAGAGCAGCCATCGAGTCTTAGACAGTGTTCAAGATTATTACATGAAGAGGTTTTAGGTCCGATAATTGATCACCTCTGTTTTTTTTTTCTTCAGAATTTAGCAGTAAGAAATTACTTGTCATCCAGTTTTTTATATCAACTATGCATTCCGTTAGTTTTTCAAATTGGTATGTTTCGCCGGGCCACAACGTTATATAGAGCCGAGTGTCATCAGCATAACAGTGAAAGCTAACACTGTGTTTCCTGATTATATCTCCCAAGGGTAACATGTAAAGCGTGAAGAGTAACGGCCCTAGTACTGAGCCTTGAGGTACTCTATACTGCACTTGTGATCGATATGATACCTCTTCATTCACTGCTACAAATTGATAGCGGTCAGAGAAGTATGTTTTGAACCATGCTAATGCACTTCCACTAATGCCAACAAAGTTTTCTAGTCTATGCAAAATAATTTTGTGGTCAATAGTGTCGAACGCAATGCTAAGATCCAGTAGCACTAATAGAAAGATACAACCACAATGAGATGATAAGAGTAGGTCATTTGTAATAAGATTTGTAACAATCATTTTCTAATGAGAGCAGTCTCAGTACTATGATACGGTCTAAATCCTGACTGGAAATCCTCACAGATACCAATTTTCTCAAAGAAGGAATATAATTGTGAGGATACTACCTTTTCTAGTATCTTGGGCAGAAAAGGGAGATTCGAGATCGGTCTGTAATTAACTAGTTCTCTGGGGTCAAGTCGTGGTTATTTTTTTTTTAATGAGAGGCTTAATAACAGCCAGATTGAAGGTTTTGGGGACATATAATGACGATAAATTAGGAAGATTACTTACAAAGCAGTCTTTTGTAGTAGAAGTAATGGTTCTACCATACTTGTAACAAGGATTAGAATTTACTGTTTTAGCTATATGAACTTTGCACAAGACTAGATAATGATCTGAGATATCATCGCTTAGCTGCATAATTTCAGCCATCAACGTCAATTCCATGCGACAGTATTAAATCTAGTGTATGATTTTGACAATGAGTAGGTCCTTACACGTGTTGTCTAACCCCAATAAAATGTTCAAAATGTCTATAAATGCTGATCCCGAAGCATATTTTTCATTATCAACATGGATATTAAAATCACCAACAATTAAAACTTTATCTGCAGCCAGCACTAACTCGGATAGAAAATCAGCAAATTCTTTCATAAATTCCGTATGGTGCCCTGGTGGCCTGTATACAGTAGCCAGTACAAACATCACAGGGGATTTATCATTAAAATTTGTTTCTCTGGATAATGTTATATGAAGCACCATTACTTCAAACGAGTTATACTTGAAGCCTGCCCTCTGAGAAATACTGAAACTATTGTTATAAATTGTAGCAACACCTCCCCCTTTACCTTTTGGACGCGGCTCATGTTTATAACAGTAATCTTGGGGTGTAGACTCATTTAAAATAATGTAATCATCAGTTTTTTTTAGCCAGGTTTCTGTCATACAGAGCACTTCTAGGTTACGATCAGTGATCATATCATTTACAAAAAGTCATCAGCATAACAGTGAAAGCTAACACTGTGTTTCCTGATTATATCTCCCAAAAGTGCTTTCGTAGAAAGGGACCTGATATTCAATAAGCCAAGCTTTATCTTTTGTTTATCCATATTAAATTTGTTTTTTTATTTATTGAACATCAATTAAATTGTTATTCTTAAGTTGGTTTGGACGTTTTTTGTATTTTCTAGTTCAGGGAACAGACACAGTCTCTAGGCGAAAAGGGTCTCTATGTGCTGAGAATTAACTGATTTCTGTGACGTGAGGCGGCTAGCAGACGGTCGGTTTAGCCAGTCTGTCTGCTTCCTGACCTGAGCCCCAGTTAGTCAAGTACAAACTCTAAGACTATGTCCCATATTTCTAGACAGAAGAGCGGCACCACCCCAGGATGGATGAAGACCATCTCTTTTCAACAGGTCAGGTCTGCCCCAAAAACTCGTCCAATTGTCTATGAAACCTATGTTATTCTGCGGGCACCACTTAGACATCCAGCCATTGAGTGATGACAGTCTGCTGTGTATAGGGTTGCCACTAGGGCTGGCCTAGAATATTCGATTATTCCAATATTCGTTCGGTGGGTTGGCATTTGATTTTCAATTTTGAGATCCATTTTTTTTTTTTTTTTTTTGAACACCTGGCATCCCCCACGAAACGCTTCTAAGGACTGTCAGGTACGGTTACAGTTGTATTTCCATGTGAGCCTGGTATGGCGCAGCACGATTACAAACCATTCTCAGCCGGAATTCTCTGAGCCGTGCTGTTAGAGTGCGTGACTGTTGCCTGGCTACCAGTTTCTTCATAACTGGTTAAGTGAAGCGCGCAATTTGATCAAACAGCTAAACTACGTTCAATATAAAAAAGAAAAAAAATGTCTGAGACAGTTTGGTCTGTGGAGGAAACATTTGCGCTTATTGATATTATACCCATCGTCACCCTCTGTTTAGGGCTGTGTAAAAAATCGAATGCGATTTTCCTGCGCATCTCCTTAGTAAAGACGCTCCTGTAATTAGTAGTATATCTCCAGCACGTGCGTTAAGATCAGAGTTGCCAGGTTTTCACAACAAATCCTGCCCAGTTCCTTCTCAAAACTAGTCACATCTGCCCTTTAAAGCCTCTCCACATGGGAAAGTTATCAGTATGTCTGTCCAGTAACTAATGATAAACGCACAGTTTGCAGAGAATCATTCAGTACCTCACAGGTCTGACTTAAAGGGACCAAAAATTAAAGTTGTTCCAAACTTTAATAATTTATTTCTTCTGTTGAACATAAAAGAAGATACTTTGAAGAATGTGGGCAACCAAATAATTTTATTTATTTATTTATTTATTTTCATTGTATATGCTCCTGTTGGGTTCCATTTTTAATAAGCACAAAGTGTTGTTTCATTGTTATACTGATGACACGCAAATTTATGTGCCTTTTAAGCAAAATGACAACCAGAGTTTGAGTGCTTTAATTGCTTGCCTGTCTGATATTAAGGCCTGGATGTCTCTTTTTTTTTTAATCTCAATGAGAGTAAGACTGAGGCAATTGTGTTCGGTTCTTTAGCTGTATCTGGCAACGTACAGCAAATGCTGGGTGATCTGGCTGCATATGTCAAGCCCTCTGTAAAAAATTTGAGTGTTGTGTTCGATTCTGCTTTAACTACTGCATTTACTTGCTTATCAAAAGTCAAATCAAGTTTTTTTCAGCTCAGACTCCTTGCTAAGGTGAAGGGTTTTTTTTATCTTGTGCTGAGTTCGAGAGAGCTATACATGCTTTTATCTCTTCTCGACTAGACTACTGCAATTCAATGTATATTGGTATTAACCAATCATGTATAAATCGCCTACAAGTGGTGCAAAATGCAGCTGCCAGACTTTTGACTGGCACTCGCAAATATGAACACCCATCTGAACTCCCATCCTATGAACTCCCATCCTACTCTCTTTGCACTGGCTGCCAGTCCATTTTAAAATAGAGTTTAAAATTTTACTTTTTGTTTTTAAGGTTTTAAATGGTCTGGCACCTTCGTACATTTCTGATCTGTTGAGTTTACACAGTCCAGCTAGATGTCTAAGGTCACTGAATCAGAAACTCTTATTGGTCCCTAGATCTAGGCTGAAGAGAAAAGGCGACCGGGCTTTTGCCATAGCCGGCCCTAAATTGTGGAATAGTCTTCCAATCTCTACTAGAACAATTGCAACAGAATTTCTTTTTAAAACAAGGCTTAAAGCCTACCTCTTTGAGAAGGCTTTTAGTGTATGAGCCAACAGGAGTTTATTATGTCTAATTATTATTTGTTTGTTTTGTCTTTATCGTTTTTATGTATTTTGATTCTTTTTAAATTATATTGTTCAGCACAATGGTCAACCGTCGTTGTTTTATTGTGCTTTATAAAAAATAGATATAAATATATAAAAAAGAGCTTGGTAGATGTAATTATTATATTTTTTAGACATTATTAGACAGATTAATTAATAGATTTTAATTAATGTCAGACCCTGTTTATTAATTTATAATTTATATTAATCCCTCATATAGCCCATAAAGCCCTCATATTCTTACTGTCCTTAATTAAAGTTTGTATGTGTGTCTCTAATTCTGAAACCTTCTCTGTCAGCCTAACTATTTCCTTGCATTTATCGCTCGTTAATCCCTTGTCGCCGACAGAGAGAGATAAACTATACATGTGGCAAGCGGTGCAAACCACAATAGCAGGAGAAGCCATTACTCACTGTGACTGAAGAATGATTCTGACTTACCACTGTTATTTGATGAACTCGTAAAAAAACGGTGCAAGAGAGAAAAGAAATGGGGCAAGAGAAAAAAGAAAATGGTAACAGATGCAAATAGAAATGCAAATGGAAATGTGAATGACTGGCTAAACGGCTAACGAATGCTAATACACGCTGCACTCGCAATTTAAAATTTAAAGCGAACGGTCAGATTAGTCAGATTAGTTTGATAGAAAATATTGGATATATTATGGGAATTAAGTTTACATTTTATCACTTTACACAACAGAGAGTGATAGCAAGATAGAGATTCAACAAAAAAAATTAAGCTTCATGGAGCTACAATCACAAACCACTCGGCAGCATGCAGACAGGAACCAGAAACCAAATACACTCAAGACTAGGTGCTCACAGATGCTCCTAGTCTTCAACTAAACATTAGTCAACAAGAATCCACCAGTCCACAAAATTTTTATTCGTCGGTCAATAGAAGCAATAGGTTAGTATTTAAATATTACATCACACAGTGAAAACACTTGGATTTATGCCGAGTGAGAGAGGTACATGAGTCCATAAATCTAAAGCACATCAGCTTTGTATTCTCCTTTGCAATCCGGTCATCTGATTTTCCCACAAATTCAACAATATTCATGAGTTATATCTAATGGACATGTAATCTTTTGTTTCGTAAAATCAGCATTTATCATATAAACATTTATTGTTATTACTGGTTTAATGTTACACAAAATAATTATTTTGTTTAGGCTTCTTTTGTATTATTTTGTAATTATGAATGTCAAATTTGGAAGTAGGAGCTACTCAGGTGCACTTGAAGAGCAGCATTTACAGGTGCTGGTCATATAATTAGAATATCATCAAAAAGTTTATTTCACTAATTCCATTCAAAAAGTGAAACTTTTTTACATTTATTCATTACAGACAGACTGATATATTTCAAATGTTTATTTCTTTTAATTTTGATTATTATAACTGACAACTAAGGAAAATCCCAAATTCAGTATCTCAGAAAATTAGAATATTGTGAAATAGGTTCAATATTGAAGACACCTGGTGCCACACTCTAATCAGCTAATTAACTCAAAACACCTGCAAAGCCTTTAAATGGTCTCTCAGTCTAGTTCTGTGGGCTACAGAATCATGGGGAAGACTGCTGACTTGACAGTTGTCCAAAAGATGACAATTGACACCTTGCACAAGGAGGGCAAGACACAAAAGGTCATTGCAAAAGAGGCTGGCTGTTCACAGAGCTCTGTGTCCAAGCACATTAATAGATAGGAGATGGGAAGGAAAAGATGTGGTAGAAAAAAAGTGTACAAGCAATAGGGATAACCACACCCTGGAGAGGATTGTGAAACAAAACTCATTCAAAAATGTGGGGGGAGATTCACAAAGAGTGGACTGCAGCTGGAGTCAGTGCTTCAAGAACCACTACGCACAGACGTATGCATGACATGTGTTTCAGCTGTCGCATTCCTTGTGTGAAGCCACTCTTGAACAACAGACAGCGTCAGAAGCGTCTCGCTTCAAAAAGAACTGGACTGCTGCTGGATGGTCCAAAGTTATGTTCTCTTATGAAAGTAAATTTTGCATCTCCTTTGGATATCAGGGTCCCAGAGTCTGCAGGAAGAGAAGAGAGGCACACAATCCACGTTGCTTGAGGTCCAGTGTAAAGTTTCCACAGTCAGTGACGGTTTGGGGTGCCATGTCATCTGCTGGTGTTGGTCCACTGTGATTTCTGAGGTCCAAGGTCAACGCAGCCGTATACCAGGAAGGTTTAGAGCACTTCATGCTTCCTGCTGCTGACCAACTTTATGGAGATGCAGATTTCATTTTCCAACAGGACTTGGCACCTGCACACAGTGCCAAAGCTTCCAGTACCTGGTTTAAGGACCCTGTTCTTAACTGGCCAGGAAACTTGCCTGACCTTAACCCCATAGAAAATCTGTGGGGTATTGTGAAGAGGAAGATGCGATATGCCAAACCCAAGAATGCAGAAGAGCTGAAGGCCACTATCAGAGCAACCTGGGCTCTTATAACACCTGAGCAGTGCCACAGACTGATTGACTCCATGCCACGCCGCATTGCTGCAGTAATTCAGGCAAAAGGAGCCCCAACTAAGTATTGAGTGCTGTACATGCTCATACTTTTCATGTTCATACTTTTCAGTTGGCCAAGATTTCTAAAAATCCTTTCTTTGTATTGGTCTTAAGTTATATATTCTAATTTTCTGAGATACTGAATTTGGGATTTTCCTTAGTTGTCAGTTATAATCATCAAAATTAAAAGAAATAAACATTTGAAATATATCAGTCTGTGTGTAATGAATGAATATAATATACAAGTTTCACTTTTTGAATGGAATTAGTGAAATAAATCAACTTTTTGATGATATTCTAATTATATGACCAGCACCTGTATATTTGCCTGGTCATGTGATCTCAACATTTCTGTCCACAAGAGGTGACTCACTAAATGTGAAATTGTGAACTCACTTCAGATTTGAGGATGAAAACTAACCTGTTTGTTCCTCAGCCTCTTCTTGTTTCACTATGAATGTTTCTTCCATCCTCATATCTTCACTCTCCTCTTTAATAAATGCCATCTTTATAAAAGTGTGTCACGAGGATCTCAGCTTCACCAGGAGTTTTTCTGTGTGTTTGGACACACTGTCATGTTTAAGATGAGAATAAAATAATAATAAAAATAAAATGAATCCAAACTAAATCTCTGGGTGCATCTCAATCAGCTGCATAGTTCAGTAATCAGCACTGGTAAGGATGTCAAGCAGAGTTGTAATTATTGGTTTTAAATTGATAGACGTTTAAAAGGAATTCAAAAGGAACACAAATTATACAGACTTAATATGCATTTCTGATTTCTATTTGGTATTTAATGATTTATAGATTAAATTTAATAGATTACACCTTAATAAAAATGTATGTTTATTAAGGTTATCATTACAAGTTTGTGAATCATTGTATTTACACTGAGCAGCAGGTGTGGCCAGCGTGCGGTGTTTCGAGCGATTCGATTCAGTGAATCATTTTGTGAAGCGATTGATTCAATTCATTCGGAGTTTTGAAAAGCTCCTTGCCAGTGACCGAATTTGTTTATAATAAGCTGATTCACGATATAGAAAGCGAAATGAGACGCACCTTTTCTGTTACTAATGTGTGCGCTTTATTCACTAAAACTTTAACTCTTTAACTCATGTTTGAGAAAGCATAATGTTACATGAATCAATCATTTTACAGCGATTGTAAAACAAAACGATAACATTAAACTGTTTGAATCGACTTAAACAATTTAAATGCTTAAGAATACAAACCTTTCTTCAGACAAATCACAAAAGACGCAGGAGCGCGCGCTGTCTTATGACGTCATAATACTACGCCAAAATAAAAGTCCTGTTCACACGCTGCTGCCGCTGTAAGTTAGGTCAGAGAAAATCAATTATATATATATAACATTGTGAATTATTAAAAAAAATTTTTGTTACATATTTGTCGTGCACTATAGTGCAAAGTAGTTCAGAATTAAATGGACTCATATAATTTGGTTATTAAGTGTTCTTTTGGATTCTTTTTTGTAAGTCGACATTTACAAGATTATTTTGGATGTTTCCTTCTGTAAACTGTTTTTCTGTAACTTTCACTGTTTTGCACTTAATACAATTGTTTGTACGTGTTTGTTGAAATTGTGGGACAGCACTATCTGCCTGGTAAGAACTCTAGCTGTTATATTTTGGACTAATTGCAAACTGTTTATTGAAAATCCAGGGCCAAACCCTCATTTGGCGTTAAAAAATTAATGGGAAATTGGTGCTGAAAAGGCATGGACACAGTTATTTCTGCGAGGGAATTTGTTTCCCTTTCGATCAGTAAATTTATGGGAAGAGAGTATTTAAATTAATCATGCAATGAGATTTACTAAGGTTTGCGGTCATCAATTTGCACTGCTCTTGGTAGATTGTGCTGGTGATTATGGAAATGAGATGCTGCCTTTGTGTTCTATAATGTGCACCTTCTCATTAAATCTCCTACAGAATTTTACCATCCCATCTGCACTTTTATGGAATCACGTTTTAACGTTAATTTGCCCTGTTTAGTAAATCTAGCCCACAGTCTGAAGATAGTCATTACTCCTTGAACTAGCTATTCTGCATCTGAAACTGGTATGTTCTGTAACCTGGCAAAATTTATGAGGTGGAGAACATTGATATTGAACATGGGAAATATTATATTTAA
Source organism: Cyprinus carpio (assembly GCF_018340385.1). Classification (NCBI taxonomy): domain Eukaryota; kingdom Metazoa; phylum Chordata; class Actinopteri; order Cypriniformes; family Cyprinidae; genus Cyprinus; species Cyprinus carpio. Next base: position 26,045,771 of record NC_056600.1, on the reverse strand, counting down.
AATTCAGATATCTGTCTTGTTCAGATTATGACATTAAGTGCAGATCGTCTTCCCTTCAAATCAAACTGTGTACAGCACCTGTTCTTTCACTGTGTCCTCTAGAACAGATGTTTTCAAATCTGTCCTGGTGGACCCCAGGCACTGCACATTTTGTATGTCTCTCTCATCTAACACACCAAATTCAACTCATCAACTCGTTATTAGAGACTGCAAGGCCTGAATTTGGTGTGTCTAATGAGGGATACATACAACATGCAGAGCTGGGGGTCCTCCAGGACAGGTTTGAAAACCCTGTTCTAGAAAGCAAAGCACCAGTGAGTTGGTATCTCATTTCACGGCAAGACAGAAGTTTAAACAATAGTTTGATTCAGAGAGGTATCAATATATAGAATGTATCGATTAGGCTCGCTGGGATAGTCAGTGTTTTCGGTGTTACAATTAGAGGACAGACACCATTAAAAACTGAACATGGCTGCTCAATGCAGTGTACCGAACGACAGTGGCATCACAGATCAGGGGCAGGAGTCAGATTTCATTTATCATTTATCCATCCACTGATCATTTATCCACTGATAAAGGAGTAGAATGGCTGTTTGTTTTTTTTTCAATTAATTGTATTCTGAAGCACAGTATAAAAATTAACCCTTGACTTTCAACACTTACAGGTACATCCAAGTTGTTGGTGTTAATCTGGCAGCTGGTGCTAATTTCCAAATTATATGACAAACCCTTTTCAACTGTCACCATTCCTTTAATTTTCACTGAGATTGCAAGATGCCAGGTTGTCCATATAAAGGCCAAAGACCATTTCAGCCACTACAAGAGCCTGTTCTATCTGTGATTACTCTATTCAAGTCCATCAAAAAAGCTGGTCACTTAGGTAAAGCCCTATTCGCACGGGATTAGTATTAATTGAGGACCTTGTGTGATTAAGAAATTACCCCAACACATTTAAATTTCATGTGGCACATTCACACAGGATAAGCGAAGCCTGTGGTTTTACTCAAATTTACTGACTCAACCGGATATGATGTTAATGTTAACAAGGTAAGAGAGGACCCAAATGTGACTGAACAAAAATAGAGTCTTTAATGTAAACTCCGGTAGTCAACAATGTGAAACTCAAATGTTCTTCTGAGAGAAAAAGGCAACTTAGCAACCCGCAGAGAGGGTGATAGAAAACAAAACAGAAATGACAGCAGGTGACTTGAAAAGGCCCCTTTGGCAGCACTCTAGGTCTGTAGTGATAGCGGCGACCGACCGCAGGTCTCTCAAAGCTGACGCGGGTAGCGGGCAGGCAGGGATGGGTGGTTCTCTCTCGGCAGCAGGCAAAACTGGACAGAATACAAATGTGAAGGTCATAAACAGAGAACAGGAAGGGTTACCAGGCAGGTCTCAACAGGACAAGACTGGATGGGACTAGAGCGGAGACTGACAGGATAGTTGTCTGCTACTTGCGAGAAAAACTCAAATAAGAATCTGACAAAGGAGGCAGCGAAAACAGAGGGAGAAATAGGGGAGTAATCAGAGGGGAAAAAAGGAGGTAGTCAGATAAGATGAAGAACAGCTGGGGAAAGAGAAAGTAACCTAAAAAGACCAGCAGAGGGAGACAGAGTAAAAAGAAAGAACAAGACATGACAAGACATAACAGTACCCCCCCCCCCCCCAACGAGCGCCCCCTGGCGGCTACGGAGGAAATCATCGATCAGCGAGCGTTCCAGCACGTCCCGGGAGGGAACCAAACTTCTCTCCTCGGGTCCGTACCCCTCCCAATCCACCAGGTACTGATGACCATGACCCCGGGGACGCATGTCCAGTATCCTGCGGACCCTATAAATTGGGGTGCCCTTGACAAGGATGGGGGGGGAAGAGGGATGAGCGGGGGCGCGAAAAACATGTTTAATACACGAGACATGGAAGACCGGGTGGATGCCGCGAAGATACCAAGGGAGAAGAAGTCGCACCGCGACAGGACTAATGATCTGCGAAATACAGAACGGACCAATGAAGCGCGGGGTCAACTTACGAGAAGCAGACTTAAGGGGGAGATTAAGGCTGGAAAGCCATACTATCTGACCGCGAACATTTCTTGGGCTCTTAGTTCTATGCTTGTTAGCAGCTCTAATAGTCCGTTTCCTATAACGGCAAAGAGCAGACCTGACACTCTTCCAGGTGCGCTCGCAATGTTGGACAAAAGCCTGGGCGGAAGGGACGCAGGAATCGTAGAACTGAGATGAGAACAGCAGAGGCTGGTACCCCAGGCTACCTTGAAAAGGGGACAGACCGGTCGCCAACGAAGGAATCGAGTTATGGGCGTATTCAGCCCAGGGAAGCTGCTCTGACCAGGATGCCGGGTTCCGGAAAGAAAGACTGCGTAAAATGCGACCAACAGTCTGGTTGGCCCGTTCGGCTTGACCGTTAGACTGAGAGTGAAAGCCGGACGAGAGACTGACGGATGCCCCAATCAAACAACAAAACTCTTTCCAAAATTGAGACGTGAACTGTGGACCTCTGTCTGAAACGATGTTCGATGGAAGGCCATGAATTCTGAAAACATTTTCGATGATTATCTGAGCCGTCTCTTTAGCGGAGGGGAGTTAAGCGAGGGGAATAAAATGAGCCGCCTTAGAGAACCGATCAATAACCGTGAGAATAACTGTCTTACACGCCGATGGGGGAAGCCCGGTAATAAAATTTAAGGTGATGTGTGACCACGGGCGAGAAGGGATAGGAAGTGGTCTGAGAAGTCTGGCAGGAGGGGAGTTCCCAGGTTAAGTCTGCGCGCAGACGGAGCAAGCCGCCACGAAACGGCGCGCGTCACGTTCCCGAGTGGGCCACCAAAAGCACTGATGGACGGAAGCAAGCGTACCCCAAACTCCGGGATGGCCTGCAAATTTGGAAGAGTAGGCCCACTGGAGAACGGCCAGACGAGTCGGAGCGGGAACGAAAAGAAGGTTCCTCGGACAAGCGCGCGGCGATGGAGTGTGAGCAAGCGCTCGTTTAACCTGCCTCTCAATTCCCCAGACAGTCAATCTGACGACACGCCCCTCAGGGACAATTCCCTCGGGGTCCTTAGAGACTTCTGAAGAACTAAAGAGATGAGATAAAGCATCAGGCTTGGTGTTCTTAGAGCCAGGATGATATGAAATAATAAAGTCAAAACGAGCGAAAAACAGAGCCCAACGAGCGGTAAGTCGTTTGGCAGAACGAATGTACTCTAGGTTCCTATGGTCTGTCCAACCTGCTCCCTCCAACCATTGTCGCCACTCGCCTAGGGCTAGGCAGATGGCGAGCAGTTCCCGGTTTCCCACATCATAATTACGTTCAGACGGCAATAGGCGATGAGAGAAAAACGCGCACGGGTGAATCTTGTTGTCAGAGAGAGAGCGTTGAGAAAGAATGGCTCCCACGCCCACTTTTGACGCGTCAAACTCGACTACGAACTGTCTAGAAACGTCAGGTGTAACAAGGATGGGCGCGGACGTAAAGCGATTCTTAAGGAGATCAAAAGCCCCCTGGGCGGAATCGGACCATCTAAAGCACGTCTTGACAGATGTAAGGGCAGTAAGGGGGGCGGCCACCTGACTAAAATTACGGATGAAGCGTCAACAGAAATTAGCGAAGCCGAGAAAGCGCTGAAGCTCGATGCGTGACTGAGGAACGGGCCAATCAATGGCGGCTTGGACCTTAGCGGGATCCATCCCAATGCCCTCTGCAGAGATAACTGAACCAAGTAAAGTGACGGAGGAGGCATGAAAAGTGCACTTTTCAGCCTTTACGTAAAGACGGTTCTCTAAAAGGCGCTGGAGGACGCGTCGGACATGCTGAACATGAATCTGACAGTTACAACATTTGACTTGAAAAGGCCCCTTTGGCAGCAGTCTGGGTCTGTAGTGATAGAGGCGACCGACCGCAGGTCTCTCAAAGTGGACGCGGGTAGCGGGCAGACAGGGATGGGTGGTTCTCTCTCAGCATCAGGCAAAACAGAATACAAATGTGAAGGCGATAAACAGAGAACAGGAAGGGTTACCAGGCAGGTCTCAACAGGACAAGACTATATGGGACTAGAGCGGAGACTGACAGGATAGTTGTCTGCTTCTTGCGAGAAAAACTCAAATGAGAATCTGACAAAGGAGGCAGCGAAAACAGAGGGAGAAATAGGGGAGTAATCAGAGGGGAAAAAGGGAACAGGTGGGAAGAGAGTAAACGAGGTAGTCAGATAAGATGAAGAACAGCTGGGGAAAGAGAAAGTAACCTAAAAAGACCAGCAGAGGGAGACAGAGTAAAAAGAAAGTACAAGACATGACAAGACATAACAGTTAAGGCTTTGCACAACATTATGGACCAGATTTACTAACAGCTTGCGCCAATGCAAACCTTCTTTCGGTGTTAAAATAGTACTGTCAGGATTTAATAAAGACTTTCAGTGAAGAATTAGTGCTGAAAAGGCGTGGACATGCAGGCCTTATTGAATATGCATTTGTAGGAGTTTCCCTTTCAGACGCAAAATTTATGGGAGGAGAATTAAAATGAATCATGCAACGCGATTTACTAACGCTTAAGATCATCAAATTACTGGTATTTGCACCATTATTAAACTCCCAAAAGCATGTTTTAAACTATTTTGCCCTTAAAATGGCTGCATTTGTTGTTGCTAGGAGGAGGCACTGCAGAGAACAGAGCGCGTGGTAGAAGGGAGAGGATTATTTTTATTTTGGAATGCCAGAAGAACACATTATCAGAATCTGAACATATCCTTATGCTAATTTGCGCTGCGCTTGGTAGATTGCGTTGGTCTTTATGGAAATGAGATGTTGCATCTGTTTTCTTAAATTTGTGCATTTTCAGCAAATCCCCGTGCAGAAATTTCCATGCCCATCAGTGCTGTTTGGAATTGTGTTCCCGCGCTAATTTGCCCTGTTTAGTAAATATGGCCCTATATATCATAAACAGAAGAATGTTCCATACTGTATGCTGCTATGCATGTCATCCACCTCCATCGAATCATTCTTTTTGTTTTTGCTCTTCTGATGGTTTTCAGCTTTCTCTTTCTGCAAATCGTACAGTTGTGTGGTGTATAGCGATATGCCCCAGCACCCAAAATACTATCAACACTCTAACGCAGCGTCTGTTCTTCACAAAAAATGGATAAAAAGGCACACAGGAAACAAAAACCATGAAAAAAATATATGAGCCTGCCAAATCACAGAGATGCAGATTTGCACGGGACTCATATTATCACAGAGAAATATGGTAGGTAATTTGCGGGGGAATTTTTACTTGCAAATTACAGACATGCCTGATTCGGAGAGGATTAAGATCACAGACAACCTCCGCAATTATTACAAATGACTAGAGGTCACCAAGTAATACTAATCCTGTGTGAATAGGGCTTAAGACAAAATAATAAGAAGACAAAATATTGTGGAGACTCTCAATGGGAAATTGGTTCAACACTGCAGCTGGAATTGCTTGCCAGTTCAGCACTGATCAGAGTAAGGATCTGTCTCGGCACATTTAAGAATTAAAAGGATAGGCTCAACTTTGCAGAGGAACATGTGTGGACAGAAGAGATTGGGTCCAAAGTTAACTTGAGAGTAAGATTAATTTATTTAGAAAATATAAAATATAATTTATTTGGGTCAGATGGGAAACATTTTGCTCAGTGTCAAGAAGGGGAACATTGAACCCCAAGTGATTAAAATCAGTGAAAGGTTGAGGAGGAAGTGGTTTGGGGGATGTTTTCTGCAGCAGGAGTTGGGACTTTTATACATGGCTACATGGCAGAGTGAATGCAAATGTTTATCAGAACCTCCTTTAGCAATATGTGGTGCCTCTTCCCTGCAAGCGTCCCCCAATCAGCCTACAATATCATCCAAGACAATGCCCCGTCACACTGCAAAATGGGTAAAGCAGTTCCTTGAAGCTAAGAAAACTGATATAATACATTTGCAGACACAGGGTCCTGATCTAAACCCAACTGAAAATCTCTGGAAAACTGGAAAATCCTTGGCGACAAATGTATGGCTAAGAAACCTAATATAGTTACCGAAGTATGAAGAACAGTGGACCCAGATCACACCAGCACAGTGTGAGAGGCTAGTGATGTGCTGAAGAAATTCAAAGCAAGACTCTATACCTCTACTAATTTCTGACAGCTGAATAACATTTTAATTGTAATCTTTCAGCAGTTACTGTTCTCTAATTTTGATTACTGATTTCCAAATTTGTTTTATTTATTTTTTTTAATTCAGTTTATTTTGTAAATCTTGTTAGTAGAGCAGTGGTATATCTACAGTTCATATTCCTTCAAATTTTGAGCGATGGTAATCATGGATATTTCACAAAAACAATTAATAAATTGTTCTCCACCGTACATATTTTCTGGTTCCAGTTTTTTATTACCCTCACCACAATTAAATTGGCTTCCTCCAGAGTACAATTGCTCACAATTTCTGTACCGAATGACTTTGCAAATGATGTTTCAGGTCCTTGTGATATGTGAAACTCTTTTCACACTGATGACATTTGAAAAGCTTCTCTCCAGTGTGAATACTTATGTGAGTTTGAAGGTTTCCTTTTTGTGAGAAGCTTTTTCCACACTGAGGGCAGATGAAAGGTTTCTCTCCAGTGTGAACTCTACTGTGAATCTTAAGGTTTGCTTTATTTGTGCAATTCTTTCCACACTGAGGGCAGATGACAGGCTTCTCTCCAGTATGAAGTCTAATGTGAGTGTTGAGGCTTCTTTTATGCAGGAAACTCTTTCCACACTGATGGCATACAAAACAGTCCTCTTTTGAGTGAATCCTCATGTGGTGATTAAGGGTTTCTTTACATTTGAATCTCTTTCCACACTGACCACATATGCAAGGCTTCTCTCCAGTGTGAATGTTCATGTGAGTCACAAGACTTTCTTTTCGTGAGAAGCTCTTCCCACACAGTTTGCAGGTGTACGGTTTCTCTCCAGTGTGAGATCTCAGGTGGGCATTAAGGTTTCCCTTAATTTTAAAACTCTGTCCACACAGTTTGCAGGTGTAAGGCTTCTCTGCAGTGTGAACTCTCATGTGGACTTTAAGGTTTTGTTTTTGAGTGAAACTCTTTCCACATTGTTGGCAGCAGAAAGGCTTCTCTCCAGTGTGAACTCTCATGTGGACTTCAAGGTTTCGCTTACTAGATATATTCTTACCACACTGACAGCAGGTGAAATAACTGTTAGATCCGGCCTTCTGACCTTTTTTTTGTGAAGAAAACTCTTCAGTCTTTGAGGATTTTTCTTCACTTTTTAAATCAAGACACTTCTCATACTGAGTTTTCTCTTCCATTTCATTCAGTTCATCGGTCTGACTCTCCTCTTTCAGTGCCATCGGGTCTAAAGCAAAAAAAAAAAAAAAGACATTAAAGCACTAAAGCCAATATAAAGCATCAAGCTACTAAAAGAAAAGTTCTGTCTAAGAGCATCCTCGGCACTGTACATTTTTTTATGTCTCTTTGTCAGGGACGGATAATGACGCAGTTACGTCCTGGGCACGGACTGATTAAAAGCTCTCCTCATTTTGCTTTCCTATTTATTCTTATTACTCCCAAACATACCACCTATATCAAGAAATATTTCCATTCTCAAATGTTAGTAAATGCATTTTGCACATTAACAGATCATGTTATTCAATCTATAATGGACAATGAGCAAGTAGCCTACTGTTAGTGTAAACTAATAATTATGCAAAATACGCACCATATTTATTCCCTTCCCGCTCGTCAATTGGCAATCACTTAAAGGGATACTCCACCCCAAAATGAAAATTTTCTCATTAATCACTAACCCCCATGTCGTTCCAAACCCGTAAAAACTCAGTTCATCTTTGGAACACAATTTAAGATATTTTGGATGAAAACCGGGAGGTCTGTGACTGTCCCATAGACTGCCAAATAAATAACAGTGTCAAGGTCCATAAAAGGTATGAAAGTCATCGTCAGAATACTCCATCTGCCATCAGACGTGCAATCTGGGTTATATGAAGCGACGGGAACACTTTTTAATAAAATATAATAGAATAAAATCGATATAAAGAATGTCAGGGAGGGACGATTTGGGAAGAGATAAATTCAGAACGAATCTGCTGCATAGTTAGGTTTGATGCGTACATAAGAACTGACAGGACATAAGCTAAAATACACTGGCTGCACATCTCATAAAAGTAAGAAAAGAGCAGACATATGGATAAATCTGACGACACAAGAGAGAACTCAATTCGGTCCAGTGTTCTGATCGCAGATACTGAAGCATACACAAACAGAAAGCGCGTCTCACAGCGCGCGTGTACTGTTTTGCGTCTCATGAATTGAGAATTAAACACAAAATTATGTCGAATTGTCTGTTTTGACCATAGACTGTATAAAAACATGGACTTAGTGTCCGTGACATCACCCATAGTTTTCTAAAGAGCATTTCTGTAACTCAAAGAGGAAGGAGCGGGCCATCGCCATCTTGGCAGCACGTCATTCCCGGATTATCGAAAATGGGCAAATTGTAGGAGCTGGTTGCTGAAGCCACGCCCACCTGGCTGGACAGTAGAGTCAGCAGTGGCAATCCACCTGTCACTCAAGTGGCCACGCCCTTAATTATGCAGAACTTTAAGGCTTAAAGGGTTACTCCACCCCAAAATGAAAATGTTGCCATTAATCACTTACCCCCATATCGTTCCAAACCCGTAAAAGCTTTGTTCGTCTTCGGAACACAATTTAAGACATTTTGGATGAAAACCGGGAGGCTTGAGACTGTCCCATAGACTGCCAAGTAAGTAACACTGTCAAGATACACTCTTCTGTATGAGCCGTGCTGATACACTTAAAAAAACATATCCTTGTGGTGCGGCTGATACAGAAGCTCAGATTTGTCAAAATGGTCCTACGCTGATTTGGAGAGACACAGAGAAGAGGAATTGTTGAATAAAGTCATTATTTTTGTTTTCTTCATGTACAAAAAGTATTCTCGTTGCTTCTTAATGTTACGGTTGAATCACTGATGGCAGACGGACTATTCTGACGATGCTTTTCATACTTTCCTGGATCTTGACACTGTTATTTATTTGGCAGTCTGTGGGACAGTCTCAAACCTCTTGGTTTTCATCCAAAATATCTTAAATTGTGTGCCGAAGACGAACAAAGCTTTCAAACGACATGGGGGTAAGTGATTAATGAAAAAAATTTCCTTTTGGGGGTGGAGTAGCTCTTTAATATAATTTAAATGGATGAGTTATAAAAAAAAATCACCCCTTCACAGTTGTCATGAAGGGCAAAATTAACTATATAGACCAAAATAGGTAAAATTTTTGTACCAGACTGTAAACGTTTTTCTCTGCTGTAAAGTTGGGGATTTTAACATGGGGAGTCTATGGGATTGACTCCCTTTTGGAGCCAGCCTCTAACGGCCTGGCGATGAATTGTAGTTTTAGTGACTTCCTTGTTGGCTTCACGAGAGAGAGCGGGAGGTTGCCGCTTGGTTTTGATGAGTATTCACATAAACACAGTTGATTACATCTTAAGTGAACATAAACAGCAGGGAGAATGTGTATCAGTTCATTGCATCCATTGCAGCTGGGCATTCTGTTTTAAAGGGACAGCAGCCTAATTTTTTAATTAATTAATTTACTGTAGATTTAGTCGACTAAAATCTTATGATATTTAGTTGACTAAAACTAGACTAAAACTAAAAACAATTCAGGTGACTAAAATATGACTAAAACTAAATGGCATTTTAGTCAAAAGACTATGACTAAAACTAAATCAAAATTTGATTTCCAAATTAACACTAACCCATTGTTGCCTGCAAAGTTGGCCTTTCACTTGTCATTTTCAAAAGAGGTTGCACCTTTCTTGAATCTATATCAAACAGACAAACCTATGATTCCTTTTCTGGCTGCTGATCTTTTGTGATTTTTTTTTGTTATGGATAGTTTTATCAGGCCTGATGTGATGTCTAATGCTAACACACTCCAAAACTGATGTCAATAGAAGTCACAGGCAAAAACAATTTTGACCAGTCTCAAATTTACCATTAATTTCTAAAATATTAGAAAAATTGTGTCCTCTCAACTATGTGTTTTGCAGATAAACAGTATTTCAGTCAGGATTTAAGTTGCATCATAGCACATCATTAAAGTTACATTTCTCTTCTATTAAATGAGAATAAAGACCACAAAATTATCTTTGGCAGCATGAGAATTATTATTAAGTCAGAAGTGTTTAGTCCTACTCCTTGAACTTGATTAGCTGGTTTCGGTGCCGTCCTTCCAAAAGTGGATTGGACACCCCTTTATTTGCGTCCTATACATCTGACCATTACCACTTTGTTTGTGTAGATGAAGAGAGGAGTGCAACAGGGCTCAATATTAGGTCCTCTAATCTTTTTCTTCTTGTATATGTCTCCCCTGAAGGACATAATCATTCGTTTTTACTGTTATGATAATGATACTTCATGTTTTCTTGCAACCTGAAGTGTGTCTCGTATATGATCCACTCCTCAGCATTAAATAAAGATAATTGGTTCTAAACCAGAAACACAAACTATCCATTATACTAACAAGAATACATCTTAAAATATAAATAGCTACATTTGAAATGAAAAGAGAATCAATCAATGTCAAATAGTGAACTCCCTTCAGATTTGAGAATGAAAACTAACCTGTTTGTTCCTCAGTCTCTTCTTGTTTGACTCTGAATGTTTCTTCAACCTTCATGTCTTCACTCTCCTCTTTAATAGATGGCATCTTTGTAATATGTGTCACATGGATCTCAGTTGCTTCACCAGGAGTTTTTTGTGTGTGAACACACTGTCATGTTTAACATGAGATTAACAGAAAGAAATAAACATCCAAACTAAATCTCTGGGTGCATCTCAATCAGTTTAGTAGTCGGCACATTGGCAAGGATGTCAATCAAAGTGATAGTGGTCTTAAATGGTGTGATTAAAAAAAAACCTCAAAACTAGCTATACAAATTCTAAAGGAACACAAATTATGCAAACACTGTCAGATTACATAATGTGTCATTCGCCGGTGAGAAAACATTACAGTACAAACCGCATAATGTTACAATAATAGCGTAATCATGTCTGCGCAAACAGGGTGTGCAGAGGTATGCAAATACATATTTTGACAGGCAAGACAGCCTACCGTAATATTCGGACAGAACATTTTGATTGGTCCTACGTCTTCCATAGGCAATATAAATACATAAAAATAAATTTAGGCCACTTCACATTGAGATTGCTATCGGGATGTGAAGAGATTTTCAACCAGCATAAACAATGTTTTTAAAAACATTTTGTTTCGAAATCCCTTTTGTTAAAAAATGGTTTAAAGATATAAAGAGTTTTTCATTTTATATCTTTTTTTTTTTTTTTTTTTGTAAAAACCTGTATCTCAACTGTAAATCGTGTTTTTTTTTTAGCAATTTTACAATTTAATACATTACCACAGACATTTTACTACCCTGCTCATATGATATTCATTTTTACTTTTAAATACATTTTTGCAGGTCTTAAAAATATCCTGCAGACAGATATAGCGTTGCACACTGCCAGCTTCTAGAATGATTTCGTCAGTCTGCGGTGATTCGAATCGGTGAATCATTTGGCGAAGCAATTGATTCAATTGTTGCGGAGTTTTGAAAAGCTCCGTTTCTCGCATCACTACTTGCCAGAGACCGAATTTGTGTTTATTATAAACTGTTTCACGAAATAGGGAGCGAACATGAGACGCCCAGTTTCTGTTACTTATGTAATACGCGCTTTATTCACCAAAAACGTTAAGTGATATGAGATAATTTATTACAATGCTTTATTCAATATTAAATAATTCACTTACATCGCTTGTAATATATATATAACATTGATTAAACGGCTTGCATGGATTTTAATAGCTTAAATGGTTAATAATACATACCTTTTCTCAGCCTAATCACCAAAGATGCAGGAGTGTGGCTCCGTCTTATGACGTCATATCATCAGACCAAATAAAAGTCCCATTCACACGCTGTTGCCTAAAATCACAAAAGGACACAAGAAATAAAACGCTCTGACCTAATTTACATTCGCATCCAAATTTAAATACCGTTTGTCCAGTGATGTGCTAAAAGTGATAAATATGGTGAAATATTGTCTGGGTCACTCCTGGTATCTAGTCACATTTTGAATTCAAACAATAATGAGCATTTCTTGGATAGTATGTGTCGCTTATGCCATAATAGTATTTTTGAATCTTGAAACAATAAAAAAACAATTATTGATGAATATAATATATCTTGATTATTAAGAACAGTTATTTTTTGTGCCCATTTATGCCAGCAGGATGGTAAATAATCCAAAAATTTTGCTCAAAAACATATATATGATGTTAATGCGCCTCACCAATAAGACAAAAGTAGGCCAAACATTTAATGTTGCTGTCAAATTATTATTTAAAATGACTTGCGTAACAGGATGGAACACCAATGTTAACAGGTTCTAACAGTGGAGGAGTTTTCCGTCATTGTCCTGCAAGGTTTGCCATCTGTAATGTGTGGAACTGAACTGAGCCTATATAATATTGTTTCAAAACAAACAAACAAAAAAATCCCAGATTTCCTTTGGGGGTGGGACACAGAAAATAGCACAAAAATGTGGTTCCTTATCACAATCATGATGACAAGTGTCAAAACAATTCTCTGTTTAGGTGGCTAGAGAAATAATACCAAATTACAGAGGACAGACATTAGAAATTATTATTTATTTATAACTGATTAAAATAAAGATGCTGTAATTCATTTGGATTAACTAGATTCACAAATAAACACAAAAACCTCCATATGTACCCCCATGTTTACCTGTAAAGTCCTTTTATTGAGGGCCTGCAGTTCTTTGATCAGATGCAGCATACCAGCTGATGTCTTTTCTTGAGCCCGGTCAGAAGAACTTATTGATTCCACTGCGATGCATGCAGCTGCCCTGTATGTTGTCATCCTCTACATTCATGATGATGCCAGGGTAGTGGTCATCATCATATTTCACCATACACCACCTGCCAACATGGTCGATGGTAATGACCTCTGGAACCTTTGATTTTAAATTCAATCCCACATCAGCATGAAGGGTTGCCTCCATGAGACTGAAGCATGGACAGTCCATGACTCCCTGCTCTCTTTGGCAGAGACAGGTTATGTCTCTGTACTGGATTTTCCCTGGGAAGCTACTCATCATCTGATGATTTTTCATGGTTCCTTTTATGGCATTTAAAGGGGGCACCTATATATATATATATATATAAAAGATAATAGACACATGACAAAGACATGAGTTACCATTTTACTATTTGTGTTCACTGTCAAGGAAGGCAAATCCCAGTACACGCTCTTAAATATGAAGAAAAAGGAAAATATCTGCACACAAATAAAAAAGAATTAACAAAAACTGGGAGATATTTTCAGGCAGGGTACTCTATACTTTTTATTTGTTGTTCATTTATTTTCTCAGGTGAATGTGGAATTCTTTTATTCTGAGGTGAGTATACAACTGTCCATATTCTGTTTCCTTAAGTTTGTATTAAATCATTTTCATTGTTTCCTTGAATAAATTCCAACTAACATCAAAGCCTCTTTTGAAGGGCTCAGTGGAAAGAAGGACTGGCGGGACAAATCACCTTGAATTGTGGTATTTTTATTTTCTTTGGACCTTTTGCTTTGAATTTTTCATATCGAATTGGAACTGAAGAAACTGAAATTTGAACATTGAGCTTGAAATTAGATTTTTTTTTCTCTCTCTCTCGCTCTGTGAATAAAAATTTTTAATTGTAAAACTGAATTTGACATTCCATGTCTGAAATCTTAATTCCTGACTTGAAGTGTATGTGATGCTGATTCTGAATCTATATTTCTAATTTGAATTTCAGTATCTCTTGTGAACTTAACTATTGTTTGACATTGTTTATTTGGGTTTAATTCCTTTTCATCATTTTATTATTTACTCAAGAACAATATATTCAGCTAGCTCTTTTCATTTACATTTATCTTTGAGTTTGAATTCTTACTTTCTTTAATTTCTATCAGTCCTATACACTTCATTAAATTGACCCGATATCTGGTCCTGGATAAAAATTGATCATTCATACCATAGCTAGCACGCCAAAAACGGGTAGCTGCGGGTTACACACACGTGAGTAAACTGTTCTCTCGTTGGTCAAACTTCCATGGTTTCTTTTCCGGAATTCCACTTAGCTGTCATTCCGGTCATCTGTCAGGATGGTATGACAACAGCTTTGCGGGCTTATTGTTGAGTTTTTTTTTGTAGTTGTCATTATATTAATTTATCATTTTGAGCAGGAGTCCAGGATTCATTGGGAAAACATTTTTAAAATGTGCCTACTACTACGAAGAGCAATAAGAAGGCATTATAAAATGAAAAGGTGTGCTTTGTTTTTGAATGGCGAAGACGTGCTCACCCACAGACATTGACAGGTTCATTTTGAGATATTAGCAAAACAACAAAGCTAATGCTTTTCACGGAACTTACGTAATTACCCATCATACACTGTAATATAGCCTGATTTGTTGGTCCACTGGATCAGATTGCTTTCTCACTACAACCGAACCGCTCCATAGTTCGTTTTCAATTGAGCCGAGACCACCTCATTCATATGCCCAAACGAACCGAGCTAGTGCGCCAGGTTCCGAAACAACGGGCCAGGTGTGAAAGCACCCTCAGATAGAGATGGTACTCACAAAGTTCCTGAAGAACCTTGGTGTCAATGTTCAGCCTGATTCTGGGAGTAAATCAGGATGTCATCAATGTAGATGATGACGAAGCAGTGGAGGAACTCCAGAAACACCTCCTTCATTAATCCATGGAATACAGAGAGTGAGTTGGAAAGCCCATATGGCATAACAAAGTACTCATAGTGGCCTGAAGGTGTTACAAAGGCAGTCTTTGACTCATCACCCTCACATATCCTAAAGGTTGTAGGTACTCTGCAGGTTCAACTTGGAGAAGATGCAAGCTCCACGTAATTGTTTTAGGGCTGCCGGGACCAGAGGAAGGGGGGGTAAACGTATTTGATGGTTTGTAAATTAAGAGGTCAGTAATCATGGTAGGACCTCAAGCCTCTGTCCTTATTTGCAAAGAAGAAGCTTGAGAGCCTCCTCTATGTAGTCCTCCATGGCCTTTTGCCCTGGGATGGACAGAGGACAGACTGTTCCTTTAGGTAAGGTTGCCCTAGGCAGCAGGTCAGTGGCACAGCCCCATGGCCGGAGTGGTGACAATTCAGTTACCAGTTGTTTACTGAAAACATCCTGGAACGCCAGGTACTTGAGGGGGATCTCTTGCTTCAATTTGGTATTCGTGCTACATTGTTCACTAATCACTTAACACAGATGGTGTGTGTTGTTGCATCCACAGGCATCACAAGATGACGTCAGCAGTGGAACCCTCGGGCAGCATGAAGTAAATCCTCTGGTGCAAGCATGTGATGGGGCGGGGCAAGTGCGTTAAATGCGTTAATAATTATAACACATCATTTTTTTCCATAATTAATTAATCTAATTAACGCGTTAAATTACCAGCCCTTGTTGGCTTATGTATTATTTTCACTAAATCATTGTTTAACAGATAAGGGTAACACTTTAGAATACTGTTCCATCACTAATGAACTACACAGGAACAAATGACTAATGCACTATTAACATTGAAGTAACTACTATTACCTAACGAAAATATGATAAACAATTTAGTAAGTAAAAGAGTGCATTAAAACTGGTAGTTCACTATTAGCTAATCAATAACTACTACATCCTGGAGAACTCCTAAGAACTACTGTATACTGGTTCAGTATTAATATGAATTATCCATAATGTATAATTAATTCTAAAGTAAAGATCATGGTAACCCACTAGTAATGACTCAAGTATTACCAAATCCTTCTAAAGGAACTACTGATTACTTGGATCAGTATTCTAAAATGAAAAGCTTTTGAGATACATGTATGGTTTTGGATAGTAATTATTTAAGGGTTTCAACATTCTTCTGTAGAAACGAATTACTTGGATCAGTATTCTAAAGTGAAGATCACGGTAACCCAGTAGTAATGATTTAATTGTTACCAAATTTAGCTAAATTAATTACTAACCAGGACCTTACAAAAACCTCAAAAGTTTACAACGACTTCAGTAATTACTAGAGAGTTATCACAATCTTCACTTTAGAATACTGATCCAAATAATTCTACTCTGGACTTGAGCAGCACGACACGACAAAAGACATCAGAACCACATATATGGTCAATTCCGAGATAATCAGTATAAGACATTATATTCCCAATGATAAATCTATGAGTAAGATGTACTGTATACATTAGAAAAATACAGAGTCACCCTGATCTTCTTGCAACTTTTCCTGAACTCTTAGAATCTTTTTTTTTTTTTTCACCAAAAGCTCATCTTTACCTAAAAGTTGTATTGTGCTTGTTTGATGGATATAGTCTTGATTGGTAGACAGACATGAGTTGTTTAGAAAGCTCCTTCTTGATTACATATATGGATGAAGCATGTTAAGAGTCATGTCGAGGAGATATTGTGTTGTCACAATTCTCCCGATTTCAAAACCTGGCATTTCAGAAGAGTAGAAAAGAATAACTGATATTTAAACTGAGGAGTAATTGTTGAAATTTGATAGATGCAGTTTTATTGCAGAGAAGCCTTTCATTCACATAAACATCAAGAACATTTTGAGTCTCTATTTCATGACACCTTAACATAACAGACAGCACAGTTCTTTTTATCATACATATTGTGACACATCAAACATGAATTTTTGCCTAAATGCAAACATGTAATTAATAAACAAGTAAATTTTACTCGTCACTCCTAGTGTTTAGGAGTCCTCTTCCTCCTCATTCCTGAACTCATTCACCAGTTCTGCATCCAGTGGAACCATCATTCCTCTTAGCAAATGACCAAAAAATTATTACTGGACTACATGTTAGATTTCCTGAAGGAGCAATCCTATAATGCAGGGTTCCTCAAATCTTGCGCTGGATGACCAGTGCGATGCAGAGTTTAGCTCCAACCCTGATCAAACTCAGCTACCTGTGATTTTCTAATGATCCTGAAGACATTTATTAGCATGCTCTGGTGTGTTTGATCAGGGTTGGAGCTAAACTTGTGGGCAATATTTGAGGATCCCTGCTCTATTGTAACCTACAGAAGGATTATACAATGCTAAAGTGCCGTTTTGGTCCAGTTTAGGTGCCCCTGGACCGCGACTTCTGCTGAGGGGGACCGAAACTTTTAGGAAAATTTGCTTTAAGGCAAAGTATAAAGAGATGAAGAATGGACATAAAATTACTTATTACTTGTGATGAAGAGGCTGGAGTCTTCACCTGTGACAGGAATGTCACCTGTTCAGATGAGTATGGGCCACAATTAAATGGTCATGTAAACAGCCTAACCCAAAAAATCATATTAAAGGTGACATATCATGAAAATCTGACTTTTCCAGGTTTGAGTGCTTCCGGGTTTGAGTCTCCAGTGCATCTACCAAACAAGGAAACGTGAAAAAGATTAATCCAGTAACTTTGTTTTGATAAGCCTTTTTCTGTAAGCGTCTGAGAAAACGAGTGCATCTGATTTCGCTCCCTTGGTGATGTGGCAAAGGGATCTCATTATAATATTATCGCCCCTTAATCTGTAAGTTTATATCCACGGTGCTGTCATTTTGATTTTGCAAGTGGTGAAAGTTTGAGCAAAACATGTTAAACTGTTCTGCTTTTGGCTGCACAGACGAGCACTAGTTAGAGTCCCAGCCTCAGCGGAGATTAGAGAGCAGTGGATTTATTTATGATTTATTTAAAATGCATAATTTCAGCGTGATAAACATGATAATCAGAACCAAAACGGATGTTTTTCAGGTCTGAGCTGTGATGACGCAGCCCTATTCTGGAAAAGGGGGCGGGGAGCAGCAGCTCATTTGCATTTAAGGAGACAGGCACGAAAAACAGCTTATTTCTGCTTCCACTCAAAATAGGCATTTTCAAAATGATCATAAATGATCTGTGGAGTATTTTGAGCTGAAACTTTACAGACACATTCTGGGGACATCAGAGACTTAAATTACATAATGTAAAAAAGGACATAATATGTCACCTTTAAAGCAGAAAAAAAATCTACTTTGGGCCACATTCACCTGTGGTGTGAACGTAGTTTTGATTTTATATGGATACATATTTTCTGGTGCCATTTGAAATTGCTGAGCTATTTAAATCTCTTTCCACAAAAAGAAGAATAGGTTCTTATTAGTACTTGACTTTTCAGACGTATCTGCAAGTGTGATGGCAAAATAATTTTTTGTTACTCTGATCACAATTAAAAAACCTTCACCCAGAATGAATGTGTTGGTGATTTCTGAAATTGCTCCTTTTCGTAAAACATCTCGCCAAACTCAGAACATTGTAGTTTTTTGTTCAGAATGAGTTTGTGAATGACCTTTCAGGTCTCTATTATTTGTAAACCTCTTTTCACACTGAAGACATTTGTAAGGCCTCTCCCCAGTGTGAAGCCTCATGTGAACCTCAAGATTTCCTTTAAGCGCAAAACTTTTTCCACACTGAAGGCAAGAGAAAGGCTTCTCTCCAGTGTGAAGCCTTAAGTGAATGTTAAGGTTACCTTTTAGTGTGAAACACTTTCCACACTGAAGGCAGGTGAAAGGCTTCTCTCCAGTGTGAACTCTTCTATGAGCCTCTAGGTTTCCTTTGTTTTCACAGTTCTTTCCACACTCATGGCACATGAAAGGCTTTTCTCCAATGTGATTTTTTACATGATTCTTCAAATGTTTCTTGTCTGTGAAACTACTTCCACACTGATGACATATAAAACAGTTCTCTTTTGAGTGAATCCTTGTGTGTTCATTAAGGGCTCTTGTAAATTTGAAAGTCTTTCCACACTGAACACAAACAAACGGCTTCTCTCTGGTATGTGTATTTCTGTGGTCATTAAGGGCTCCTTTATGTTTAAAACTCTTTCCACACTGTTGGCATGTGAAAGGCGTCTCTCCAGTATGAATTCTCATGTGGACTTTAAGGCTTCCTTTTTGAGTGAAACATTTTCCACACTGTTGGCAGGTGAATGGGCTTTCTCTAGTGTGAATTCTCATATGGACTTTCAGGTTTCCATTTCGACTGAAACTTTTCCCACACTGTTGGCAGGTGAAGGGGCATTCTCCAGTGTGAACTCTTATGTGGACTTTAAGACTTCCTTTTTGAATGAAACTCCTTCCACAATGCTGGCACGTATAAGGCTTCTCTCCAGTGTGAATTCTCATGTGGACTGTAAGGTTTCTCTGATGAAAAAAACTCTTTCCACACTGTTGGCAGGTGAAATTACATCTATCTGTAGTCATTTGAGCTCTTTTTCGAGTAGTCTTTTCAGAATGTGAGCAACTTAAAGATTTTTCTCCAGTCATGAAATCATGATGTTTCTCATACTGGTTTTTATCTTCTTTTTGATTCAATTCTTGACTCTCTTCTTTCAGTACAACCAGGTCTATAGCAAAAAAAAAATAAAAAAAAAATTGATACCCTGAGTTTAATGGCACAAGACAACATAAATTCAAACATTTACACTTGTAAAGTACTAAACCCAGCAGCAGGTATGCTAGATGCTTTGTAAGTTGCCTCATCATACGCAAGTATGGAGTACCACAGGGCTCAGTATTAGGTCCTGTGCTTTTCTCCTTGAGGGACAATATTGTTTCATTTAACGGTTATGTCAATGATACTTTTATATTCCCTCTACACTTGAAACACTCCAAGTTGGTAGAGTGTTTTAATTAAAAAGATATTTATCAAAAATGGAATGGCTAGTAATTTTCTTCTATTAAATTTAGACTAGTCAGAAATATTAAATATTGATACAAATACCACAACAAATGAGATTCTAGATGGATGTTTGTATTGTTGTAAGGCTTTTATAGATATGAACTTGTGTTGTGTTGCAGTAGCCAGTCCTTTGATATTCACATTTACAACATTTGTAAAACAATCTTCTTCCACCTTTAAAATATTGCAGGGTCAATAAATTAGCTCTACACTAATTACCTGTTTCCTATCAATTTTAAAATTATGCCAACTACACACAAAGCTTTGAATGGCCTAGCTCAGGTGTGACCAGTCCTGTTCCTGGAGCTTTACCAACCTGCAGAGTTCATTCCAACCCTGATCAAACACACCTGTCTGTATATGGGCCATTCTACAGAATTGGTCCAAACTGCTGTCCACGACTAAAAACACACTTAAAAAACTTTTAATTTTAACATTTTAAAAGCTTTTAAAGATGTTAACTAATATCCTTCTATTATCTATTGAAACCCACAATAATACTTAAAACATTAGTAAGCTTAGTATATATATTATGGCTGTCCGGAATCGTAACCCCTAAATTTCAATTTATGAAAGTAATTTTTTTTTTTCTATTGATGATGTTTTTAAAAGTATCTTTTTTATTCTTTTAAAAAGTGAAGTTAAAAAAAAAAAAAATTTTATATATTCTTTGTAAATTATGAAAAAAAAAAAACAACTCCCGCATTTTCATGTCACAACCAAAACAGTGTTTTGTCCATTGTCTGAGACTGGTTTTAATTACACCCCTAAGTGTCCCCCTGTTTCAACACTACAAGGTTTTTATCATTTAGAGGTAAATTGTTTTCAAAATTCTGAAAATCTGTGTGTATCTTTAAGGAACATCACTACCTAACACCTTTTTTTCTGCAATTAAGCACACTTTTTTGGGAAATATTCCATAACATTTAGTTTTTATATGTGTACAACTGTTCAGAACTGTGCTAGCTAACCATGTGCTGATTAGCATTATTTAGCAAAAGTTGTTGAAAATTGTCACTACCAAAACAGTCATGATCGAAATATGTCATCATTGTTTCAAAAGTGAACATATAATCCTCATATTTGGGGGAAATAAAATTTTAGTACAGTTATGCACATTTTTTGAGAGAATTTTAGTATCTTTAATTAGTGTTTTAGTTTGCAAGTTCAAATTCTGTGATGTGATGTTGTGGCTACCAAAGCATTACTGCCACTACCGAAAATGTGCAGTTAATACCAAAACATGGGATGTTTTGTCAAAAATAAAGTATACTGGATTATCAACTAAGATGTTATTATAGTTTTTGGTTCAATGTATATTCAAACTAATGAATACCTAAATTTGGAATCAGTATGATCAACTTTTTTGCCTTTTACAAAGAAAGATTTGATTCAAAAAAAAATGTAATAAAATGGCAAAAAAATATATATTCACAACGTAGATGTAAGGGTTGGGCATAACTGCATCGCTAGTCACTATTTTTGCAAACCTCTACCGCATTAAGCCCTATACACTGCTTGATATTCGGCTGTCCAAGACGAAAGATTGGCACATGAAACAATCGTGGCGATTTCTGTGATCATGGCTCCTAATCGGTGGTCCTGTGTCGTACAGTGAGAGAGGTTCTAAGACGAACGTTGTCACAGTCTTGTGACCTACGATACAGCGTGATCATGGCACAGTGTTTACTGCTACAATCCACGTTTACTGACCAACCAATAAAAATGCGACAAGAAATCAATGCAAAATAACGCTAAAACATAAAACTCCTTACCTGAAGCTCTTATCCCTTCCTCCAGCACACATAAAAATACAACTGCTAAAGTGTGATTTATCATGCTCTTTTTGTTTACCACTATTTATTGTTCTATAGTAACGTGTGTCGTAGCGTACGAGTTACAGTGTAGACTTGCTGTAACCAAGTTTATTAGATCCATGTAACACAGTGTGGCATGCAGTGATCTTATAGGATTGCTAAAATCATGCAGTGTGTTTTGAGCTTTATAATTATCACACACAACTGTCACAAACTTCTGATCTGCTGATCAGGGCTGGCCCACAGCATAGGCACAGGCAGTTGCCTACACCAGTGGTTCCCAACCCTGGTCCTGGAGGCACCCAACACTGCACATTTTGCATCACTCCTTTCTCTGACACACCAATTTCTGGTCTTGAAGTCTCTACTAATGAGCTGATGACCTGAATCAGGTGTGTTTGATTAAGGAGACATGCAAAACATGCAGTGTTGGGGGGCCTCCAGGACCAGGGTTGGGAACCACTGGTGTACACTATCACAACTAAATAGCGGTTTTATTTCAATTTGGTCAAAAAAATAAATAGATTTTGGAGCTCTTAATTTTCCTCTCAATTCACACCAGATTTAAGCATTTCACTTTAAAATGTACAAACTTTTCTTACAGGGCCGCATGCCCCCGACACAAGGTCTACCGACCATTGTCTCACTAAATCCTGTGGGAAACACTGTACTTTCAATATCAAAGTCTACAAAAGGAGGTACATAATTTTCCTGTTTGGCCTTCCTAGAATTGTTGGAGAATTGTGTTTTTTTTTTTTTTTTCAATTTAAAAAAGATTTTATTCTCAACTGAAAACTAAAAAGCATAGTTTCAGCCAAGCATACATGTAATCTCATTCATAACTCATGGCTATGCTGCATTAGTCAAGTCTGCTGGAACCAACAACACCACTTTTGTTCCATTTCTCTGATTTAAAGCCACACTATGTAACTGATACAGTGAGATCCAGGCAGATGAGTAGCCTAATATCTATGTCAGAGATCAATTTTTAAATAAGGAAAAACAAGTGTATTAAATTAAAATTATTAATACAGTAAAATAATAAATTAAATATGAAAATTATAATAGGAAGTAAGTTTAAACAAAATTAAAATCTATCTTGTACAATAATTTATAATGCGCGATAAGACGATCAGGTGCGTCGAAAGACGATGGTCATGTATTGAAGATTGCCAGAGATATTGTCAAAAGTATTAAATAATGTCAATATTAAGAGTATTGGGCATTTCCAATGATTGTAGGCCTGTTACATTCTTATTATTAGGGCTATTATTATTATTAGGTTACTTTTTTATTAAATGAATATTACAATAAATTTGCTTCACAATAATGTCACAGCACATAGCATAACTGACGCGCTGACGATAATAAAAGATTAGGCTATAGCTTACACCCATTGAAAATGTTTTTATAACAGTCTTTTAAAACAGGTCTATTATAGCCTACACAATGAATTATAGGCTTATACTTAAAATTGTTAACACTGGTCATCAATGAAAATTAATAGCAGATTTATTTCAAGCACCGGCTTTCAAAAACAACCTGTTTAACAAAAAATATGTTTCTTCTTTTTTTTTTTTCCACATGTTCAGGCCACAAGAGAAATATTAAGGAAAATTAAATGCCGTTATCAGCATATGAAGTAGATTTGTCTCTCGTAGTCTCTGAGAGAATATGCCCCGTTAGTTTTCACTTTCTGGTGAATGTCGTTCACCGGCATAAGTCTTGCACAAAGTTTGCACATTGCTTGTATGATATCCATTGACTCTCCTTAGTGGTTTAAAACAGAAATATTTTAAATATCGCAACATACCCACCCTTTCGTTTACCTCATATTTTTATGTTTACCTCATATTCGCAAATAAAAGAAAGCAGGTTACTACTATATGCAGTGTAAGTATCTTGAGGCCACAACAATTGAACCTCAAAACCATAAAGGGGGAAGATGAAAGTACCTGTAATAAAACACGAATCAACATGGTTTGCATAGCATCATATTTGTCGTGCACTGAGTAACAACAACAAAAAAAACAATAGGAATGTTGGTAAACAGATCAAGTTTTAGGCCAAGTTTTTGATCTATAAATAACAATGATTAAAAAATTATCCTAGATTATGATTATCTAATAGATATATCAGTGGTACTGTTTTTTATTGAGCAAGACTGCATAAGATAACCATCATCAGAGAGATGGAGAGAAACTGCGATTGTATGGCAGAACAACAAAAATAATTACCTCGCAACAATGTGAAATTATGTATGTGAGTGAACACAAGTGTGAAATCTCACTACAGTACTGGAGGCCAAACTTAAAGCGCCGGAGCAACATCCTTGCTGCAACAGAAAACACTGCTGAGCCTCAACCAAGAGAACTGCGTTGAATATCCACACAGTGTAGCCGTTTTGAAATGAGACCAATTTTTAATGCATGAGCAATAAACGGAAATGAATTGTACAAATCTGCCTGGAAGAGGACGTGTGTCTATATGGTCCTAATGCATGGTGAGGAGGAGAGTTTGAGTGGCCAAAGACTCTCCAAGGATCATATATATCAAGAAAAATTCTCCTCGCTCATCCAAAAACTTCAATGATAGGTTAGAATTGTGTGAACTTTTTGAATGAAAGATCAAAACGATAAACAACGCAAATAAATTTTCACAGCTGCCTTTGCTCATATTTACCAAAAGTGCCAATATTATTGGAGGGCACTGTATATCTATATGAACATAATTAAAGCATTTACAGATGACTATCCCACTGATGGTTTTCAAACTTTGTTCCTTTAAAAGTTATTGTTTCCAGAAGTAAATGGCAAAGATGTTTTTTAATCATTATATCTGGAAACAAAATTTTGGTTTAAAACAGCAGTTTGATAAAGCAAGCAGTTTTAGGATGAGAAGTAAAAGAATCACGTACAGCAACATATATAAAATTGATGATTCACATTTCATGGCTTGCTTTATTCAAAATAAATATTTTTGTTAGATACAGTTGCATAATTAAGTCACAGAAATTAATGGCTTTCATAATTGTTAAAGGTTTACAAGTAAATTGTAGTTTAAAAGTAATTCAAATAATTGTTTTGTTTAAGCTACTTAATTATAATTATTTTCTCATTTTAAGTGTGATGTACATAAAAATGAATGCACATTGTCCATGTCAAATAAAAGTGCTTTAAGACATTCATGTGACATTCTTCATAAATATCATTCGTTTCTGTAAAGATTTAGACATGTGCAAAAGTTTAGACATGTCTCACAGAAATTGAATAAGGATCATTTAGCTTTGAGAATGAAAACTAACCTGTTTGTTCCTCAGTATCTTCTTGTTTGACTCTGAATGTTTCTTCAATCTTCACGTCTTCACTCTCCTCTTTAATAAACGCCATCTTTATAATAGTGTCACATCGATCTCAGTTGCTTCACCAGGAGTTGATGAGTTTAAGATGAGAATAATGAAGAGAAAGAAAAATAAATATCTGGATGTGTCGTGAATATATGCCTTTAATTTGGTATTCAGTGATTTGTAGATTACACTTTAATGAAAACAATTGCTACTGGTTTAAGTTGTCATTATACGTTTGTGTTTTTTCTGTCGATGCATTTACACTGTTTTGAGCAGCAGGTGTCTTAACCTCTTAAGACCCCGCGGCCTCATATGAGGACATTATATTTTAGTGAATTTCTCTGTACATGCCACAGTATTAAGTCTGGATGTCCTGTACAGAGCACATTCAGGGCTTTTCAGAGATACTAAATGATTGGATTTTTCACCATGACCACTCCCTCTCATTGGTCTTCAAAAATGACTGAAATTAATTCATAAATCAACATTTTAGGAAAATGTTATGGGGTTTCAAATCAAAATATGACTTTCTGTTACGAAACAGTATGTTGATTTGATGCTGATGTCCTCATATGAGGGCACCAGGACTAAAAGAATGTTTATTACGCATTTTGGGAGACATAACAAATGAATAGAGAAAGAAATTATATTTTAATATTCCTATGAAATATTATATATTACTATGAAAATCTTGTCAATTATTACTGCCATTATTACACTTCTTGTTTCATTACATGTTGCCCCAAAAACACATTAATATGCTAATTAGATTTAGTTTATAGATACATTGTATATAACGAGAAAACCTGTTTTCACACATTTTGCAGACAGAAAAATGGTATATTGAATCATTCTGTTATAACATAGTTGAGAATCATCTTTATACAAAGTAAAAATCTTGAAAACTAAAAATGTATTGTTTTTGCCTATGCATGTTCATTCATGTCTTTTCATTTTTAAAGAAATTGAGTCCCAATGTTCTCTACAGAGGACATAGCATAACTTATGAATGAAATATCTTTTTCTTTTTTTGTACATTAGTTTTAATGCTCTAAACAATGTAAAGACATGGGGAAAAAAACTATTTTTTTCCTAAGACTTTTTTCTCGGGTCTTAAGAGATCCTGCAGAGATTCGAATCCATGAATCATTTTGAGAAGCAAGTGGTTCAGTTGACTCGTAATTTCAAAAGCTCCGTTTCTCCAACAACTTGGAGAAAAGGTAATCGTAATAGAGATTAAAAACTGATTCACGATATAGAGAGCGGAAATGAGATTAACCTTTTTTTTTTTTTTTTACGCACGTGTGGATGCGCTTTACTCACAAAACATGGCGTTCATTAATGTTAGATAAACCATAAATATTCTGCATTCACTTCATTTATAATTAATTTTGCAGCGTAAAAATAGACAAAAAGTTGGCATCTATTTAAATACGGTAAATGCTTAAAGGGTCATGAAACCATAAAACAAACCTTTCTTCAGCGAAATCACAACAGATGCTGGAGAACGGCGCGGCCCTATGACGCCATATCGCAAAAACAAAATAAAAGTCGTGTTCACACGTTGCTTCAAATCCAAAAAGTGCACGTTAATTTTAAGAGACATACAAATAATAAAACATGACAACAGTATTCAGTATTAGGGCTATAAACTAAAAACACAATACAAACCAATATGGAACAAACAATAAAATGTATATAATTATTGTGATTTTGTGTGTGTGCTTGGTGCAGTGATATTTATTTATTATAGTCCAGACATTTTTCTTCTTCTTCTTTAATTATTTGGAGGCTGTGTCTGTGAGGATATGATTAAAGCTGAACTTACACCTTTAGTTATTTTGAAAAAGTCTGATTTATGGCCTTTAACTAAGAAAACACTGTTCAGTCTACAAAAAGTCTAGAATGAGACAGACCTGCTTCTACTGTTGCACCTCAACCCTCTAGAAGAAAGATGAATATGTAAGCATGTTTTTTTTTTTTTTAATCAGGACAATGTTTTAACATCAGGGGTGATTTAAAGGAAGACATTGAATTGTTGCAGTGTTTATTTTTTTTTAACATTCAAAGATTTTATCGCAGTAGAAAATTTTTACTTCACAGAGATGTCTATGTCAAAAAGTTTGATGTTTGTGCTATTCGCAAAGTTGTGAAAAGCTGCTGCAATAACTTTTTATATAATTTTTATTCCCCTAGGCGATCAGTTGCTCATGACCTTAATGAAACTTACACTTAATTGTGGTCACAAAGTCCTGGCAACAAGGTTTAATTGCAGCACAGCCACAGTAACCAACATCTGTACCACTATCTTTGGTACACTGTATGACATTTTGTATGTTGGCTTCCTTGAGAACAATATCCCCTCCACAGCCAAGAACCAATCATCATTGCCTGACTGTTTCCGGCCCTGTAGGTTAGAGCTTGACTGCACCGAGGTTGCCATCTCTAACACTGAGAGACTTGATGAACAGAGTCAATTGTACAGCCAGTACAAGGGACGGACCACACTCAAGGCACTAATGGGTGTAGCGCCCAATGGAGAGATTACCTTTGCCAGTGACCTGTATGGAGGGAGTGCTTCAGACAAGGCAATAACAGCTGACGGTGGACTTCTCCAACACCTAAAACCAGGTGATATTGTTATGAAAGACAAGGGCTTCACAATTCGTGACATTTTGCCAGAGGGAGTATCACTGAACATACCATCTTTCCTTGTCAATGGACAGTTCACACAGGAGGAAGTGAACAATAACAGACTAATCTCCAGTGCTCAGATACACATGGAGTGTTCCAGTCAGAGGCTGAAATTGTTTTCCATTTTGGACCACATCCCATACCAATTCAGAAAAAATAAATCGCGCTATTCGCGCGTAGTTGGACGCTTGAACATTTTGAGTTTACTCGCTTCATTCGTGCATGAAACTCACTTCACAACAGACGCGAATTCACGTCATGGGAGGGGCTTCTGCCAGTTGAGTTCATGCACCATTATGATTTCAACCACCATTTATTCGGATAATTTTCAAAATATTACTGTTTTCGTGTCATGAAATGTAGTTTTAAAAGACTTTTAGGTGAGAATGTAGTTGTTTTAAACTAAAATATGCGGTTTATTTATAAAGACAGTGCCCATTTAAAAATGTGTTTCGCAGATTTTGGAGACGATCAGCTCCGCACGATCAGCGGGAGCTCAGTGCTCATGTATCCACCGAGAACAGTCTCGACTCGGCTAGTCCTTCTGACATTTGCTGCTGGTTCTGATGTCTCTTTTGTGGTTAAACATAAAATATAATTCCTCCATTATTGTTTCGGATTTTGCCTCCGCTTGCTACGTCTTAATCACGTCACTACAAGAGCAAGCTCCTGATTGGTTAACGTTGTGCGAATTTTCCCCAAAAAGTTCAGATTTTTCAACTAGCGCGAGTAATGCGTTATGCGCGTCAAAACGCCCGAAATGCTCAATTCGCGCCGCAGGATGTCTATTCGCGTCTTTGCATTGACTTAACATGTCGTTATTTGAGTAAACAAAAAAAAAAAAAAAAGGGAAGTCGTGGCCTAATGGTTAGAGAGTCGGACTCCCAATCGAAGGGTTGTGAGTTCAAGTCTCAGGCCGGCAGGAATTGTGGGTGGGGGGAGTGCATGTACAGTTCTCTCTCCACCTTCAATACCATGACTTAGGTGCCCTTGAGCAAGGCATCGAACCTCCAAACTGCTCTCCCGGGCGCCGCAGCATAAAAATGGCTGCCCACTGCTCCGGGTGTGTGTTCACAGTGTGTGTGTGTGTTCACTGCTCTGTGTGTGTGCACTTCGGATGGGTTAAATGCAGAGCACGAATTCTGAGTATGGGTCACCATACTTGGCTGAATGTCACGTCACTTTTGTATTGTCTTTATTTGTGTTTATTTCTCATTTTTTGTGATTGATTCGTTTATGGTTTTGTGTGTGTGTGTGTGTTACAAATGTGCAAACACCTATTCTCCATGAAATTCAATAAATGAACTCATTGTCATGTTAAAGATACATGTGTTATAAATGGTTGAATAACACTGATGTATTAAAAAGCAAGTAAGAGAGCACACTCTTGGTCCTCAAAACATTTAATGAGCTCACTAAAACAGATGTGACATTAAGCAACAAGCTCCTCATTAGACTCCTGAGTGTAATGAAGGGCATGTAGATCAAATGACACATCAGTTTTGATGAGCTCATTAATTGTTTTTGGATCAACAGCATGCTGACTTATTTGCATTTTGTCAATAAATTATTAAAATTACAACTAAATGTAATTTTTCATTAAAAGATCACAAAACTCCAGATAAATGTTATTTGTCAATTTTTTGTCAAAAATGTTACTGTGTTCACACTATACAATACTGTCACAATACAAAATACAATTCAGAATACAGTATATAGTACATAAATACAGGGTAATTACAAGTGCAGATAAATAAACTTACAATTGGGACAGAATGTTTGGCAGGAAACAATCTTTATAAAATGTTTCCAAAATGTCAATGTGAACAGCCCATTTTGGGTCTTTGAGCACTGATATGATGACAAGTTTAAGAGGACTCCACACAATTAGGTCACATCTCTTAGCGCAGATTAAGTATAGGTTGCCCTGGATTTGATGCAAGTAATCATGAGTTTGTTTTATTGACAGGGAACCAGTCACCTCATCCAACTGTATTATCACCTCGCATCGCTTGCATTGGGGAAAAAATGGTATGCGTGAACACACCAAAAGGACTACAGATGACTGTTAACTAGCATGTGGATTCTGCACCTGCGTGTCAAGGAGAGTCAATAAACTAAAGTCGACTGGAGCTCAAAAACTTTGTCTGAAGAGTCAGCTATGTGTGTCCCGGGCTTAAGAAACAAATGCAGATGTTTAACACAGATGTAAAATAACCACTTTTTACCATCAACTTACTTTAGATCCTTCTTTGAGGTTGTACTGGCCAAACAGAGTTTTAAATAAGGAAGGAGGGTAAGACTTCTGCTTGACTGCTGCCAAGACCATTTAAAAAAGTTGCTTGCTGTGATCTGTTTCTTACGATATGCAGACCTGTAAAAAAAGAAGTCAGAAATAAGAGAGTTCACTTTGACAGTTCTAGCTTAACTAGCATTAGAGTTTTTGTTAATGCATTTCCTTAACATAATGGGTTCCTGTCGCGACAAGGGGTTTTGTCTTGGCTCTCTCTGGACTCCATTTCCCATAAACCCTTGCCTTGCCTTGCCTTTTGACCTTGGATTGCTTATTGGATTACTTTTTTTGCCTGCTCTTGGATTATACCTGTTTGCCCCTGTTTTGACCCATGCCTGTTTATTACCACGTTTTTGTCTATTAAAAGCCTGCAGATGGAGCCAAATGTCTAATGTTTCAATCAGCACGTTACAGAATAATCAGCCTAAGCTGGATCCAGAAGCTTTATTGAGCACCAGACCAGGTATGGAGCCAGCCAAAAATTTATTCAACCCCGCAAGTGTGCTCTGCTCCATTTTTCAAAATGGCCAACCCATTGAAGTTTACATGGAGGAATTCCTTCGGTATAGCCACTTTATGCCTGGGGATGAGGATTTGGTAAAGGGCTGTTTCTGGAGTGGTCTTAATGCTAATATTAGCTTAAATTTACCAGAGGAAGACCCCAGCTGGACCCTGGCACAGTTTATTGACTTTGTTTTGCAGTTTTGTGGATCTCCCTTTACAGTTCAGGATGTCACTACTCCGAGGTTTCCAGCTCCTTTCCGTTCTGTGGTCCCTGTACCTGAGCCACTGCACAAGATGGCCGCCAGCCCAGGTACTACCCCTGTCACAACTGCCATCCCTGTGTCTGGTCAAGTCACAGCCGTTTTTCCTGAGTCCAGTCACATCGAGGCTGATCGTTCAGACTCTCTACATGTCTCAGTTGATCATTCAGAGTCTTCTCACACCAGGTCGACCATCCCTATTACCACAAGGCCACAGTCCCAAGGTATTTGAGACTGGCATCCAGTGTGTCAGATCCACCGCTGGTCTCAACTAGAGTAGCTGGCATTCCAAGGGCCTCAGTTCAGATTATTCCAGAGACTGCCCCGCTACACTCAGTGCTTCCTGTTATGGGGATTGCTATCCTTTGTGTTTGGGCAACTTATTGATCAATTAGTCCTCCTGAGGTTGTTTCGGCCCCTGAATCTGTTCACAAAGCCACAACAGTTCCTGATATCACTCCAGAAACTCCTGAGGTGCTGGCACTTGCTGCAGAACCTCCAGAGGTGGCGGCATTCACATTTGAACTCTGCCTGTCCTGTCACGGCCAGGGAGGCCGTCCATGAACTCTCTGCCTGTCCTGTCTTGGCCAAGAAGGCCATCCATGAACTCTCTGCCTGTCCTGCCATGGAGGCAGTTCATGAACTCACTGTCTGTCCCTTTATGGCCAAGAAGGCCATGCATGAACTCACTGTCTGTCCTGTCATGGCCACGAAGGCCATTCCAAGAATTCTTGGCCTGCTCTACCACGCTGAATAATCAATATGTTGAACTTGTTTTCTTGGCGCTCTCTGGACTCCATTTCCCATAAACCCCTGCCTTGGAACTCGTTATTGCACCACACCTGTTTCATATCAGGAACACTATAAAAGTTGCACACATCCACACAAACATTGCTGATTATTTCTTAGCCTGTTAACGTGTTACACTGTCTAGTTTCTGTCTTGCCTTGCCTACGTATTTTGACCTTGGATTGCTTATTGGATTACTCTTTTTGCCTGCTCTTGTATGGTACCTGTTTGCCTCTGTTTTGTCCCATGCCTGTTTATTACCACATTTTTTTCTAAAAGCCTGCAAATGGATCCAAATGTCTAACATCTCAATCAGCACGTTACAGTTCCTTACTTGCCCAACTGTGTCTGCCTCAGTCTGCTGCTTCTCATGTGTGACAGCAAGCGATGAGAGCACATAAAGAGCCTTGTCCTCTGCTCGTGCATAACCTGGGCAGGTTACCAGCCCATCAAATGTCTTGACTGGGAGAGGCTAAATTTAAAATGTTAAGCACATGGTGTAAGACATTTACATATATATATAAAAAAACCTTTGCAAACCATAAAATATCTGTAGTTTACCAAACTTGTCAAATTTTCATGTAAACTAAAGCTACACTTTACACCAGTGTGGCACGCTTGGTTCAAACTATATAAAATATGAAATTTCTAACATTTATCAAAAATTAGTGAGTTTGAGTTTACCTTCCCTTACGAAAAATAAGTTTATTCAAGTGTGCTATTAGTATACTTCTTTTAAACTAAAAAATAGGAAAGTATGCTTTTAGTTTACTTTTATTGTACTTCTCAGAAATAGGATTTATTTACTCCTCATAAATATACTTAAAATGACATTTAAGTGTACTTGGCTTATACTTACAAAAAGTCTAAATATACTTGAACTTTACTTAAGTATACTTAATAAAATAAACTTGAAGTATACTACTTTTTGGTAAGGGTTGGCTAAACTGTCACTAATGTAGTGTACTTGTGTCTTCCATGTTACCAGAAACATTACTGGTTTTTAAATAAAAGAGAGCGATTAAATGTCTCACAGTAAGGAATGTTGCGATCAGCTGATTTTGGCGCAATTCTCCAGTGTGTGTGCGGTGCACAAAATGTGCACGAGTCTCCAACCGCAGCAAGTCGCCGGAGTTTTGGCACAACGCCGTTGTACATACCGATGTTGACAGCAGCCCCGTCTGTGCACACAGCGACCGGAAAAGTCTCAGAAGTCTGTCTGTTATGGCCTGCGCAGTTCGGTTAGCACCCATCAGTCCAATAAAGTCTGAGGTAAACTCTCTGTTGCTGGACACAGACACAATGTAAACGATTTCCTGCTCCGTTTTTGTGATATCCTCAGATCCAACAAAAAGCAGCCCCCAAATTCAGCAGACTGCAACTTGGCTCGTAACTCCCTGCTGATGGGGTGTGCAATGCTTTGCATGATCCGTGTGCCCCCTTCACGTGAATTAGTGATGTCCGATTCGCGAACGAATCGTTCGATTTAACCGGTTCTTCTTAGTGAACCGGTTGAACCAGTTCACCAAATCGAACTGAATCGTTTGAAACGGT
This sequence comes from Cyprinus carpio, assembly GCF_018340385.1. Lineage (NCBI taxonomy): Eukaryota > Metazoa > Chordata > Actinopteri > Cypriniformes > Cyprinidae > Cyprinus > Cyprinus carpio. The sequence goes on along the minus strand of NC_056600.1, from coordinate 26,012,619 downwards.
TTGCGTCTCCAATAAGCATTAATTCACAATTACTTAAGCTGTTAACTTTTTTAACGTGGCTGACACTCCCTCTGAGTCAAACTAATATCCCAGAGTAATTCATTTACTCAAACAGTACACTGACTGAACTGCTGTGAAGAGAGAACTGAATATGAACACCGAGCCGAGTCAGATGACGAACGTACACCCCCACTGCTGGAGTGGTTCTCGTTCTCGAGTCAAGAACCGGTTGCATTTTCGGATCACCAGTACACTGAACCGAGAACCGTTTCTGTCGGACGCGTCCGATTTGAGAACCGATGAACTGATGATACTGCGCATGCGTGTAATTTTTCAAGCATTTTGTTAAAGGGTCATGAAACGTCTCCGGTTACTGTCGTAACCTCGGTTCCCTGAGAGACGGGAACGAGACATGGCGTTAACGCCTTGGGGACTCCCTTCCTTCCTAACCTACCTGAAATCCTATTGCACAACGCCAGTGAAGTTGCAACTCTCACTGGCCAATGCCAGTCAAGACGGCAAATATGGGCGGGGCCTCGCCACTATATATTGTGCCGTGTTGGCGGCATAATCTCAGAATCTTCCGACTGAATTGACAGTACAGCAGATGAACACAGCGGCCTACGCCATGTCTCGTTCCCGTCTCTCAGGGAACCGATGTTACGACAGTAACCGGAGACGTTCCCTCTCGAGAACGGTCTCTCGACATGGCGTTAACGCCTTGGGGACTGTATAGAACAACGCCGTGGGAACAGCGAATAAAAAGGCTCAGCCTCGGCAGAGCAATCATAAATAATTCTTGTTTACATTAAAGTTAAAGTTAATCCCCAGCCAATCAGATATGACCTTGCGACATGCCTCAAAGGGATTGGATATAGATTCCCGTGAGGGGGACCAATCAGGTTACTTAAAATCATGTCTGAAAGAGACGCAGCCCCATAGCTATACAAATATGACACAGTCCTGTAAACCCACATACAAGCGTATAGCAAAACAGTGCAACAACCATTAGAAGGAAATGTTGGGCACACATAGGGGATGACCGTATGAAGCGTTACAGTCTGAACCTCTCCCTACAGGACCTGGTCGAAACCACCAGCGCCGTCAAGCAGCTAGTGGTTGCAGGAAGAGCCACAGGTTGTACTCACCGATAGAACCTGTGAGGCTAATGACTGCACGTCCAAGTTGTAGAATCTGGCGAAGGTATTCTGCGAAGACCATCCAGCCGCCATACAAATATCTTTGATAGAAATTCCCTTAGTCCACGCCCACGAGAAGGAGACAGCCCTCGTCGAATGGGCTCGAACACCAATAGGACATTCCATACCATGGCTAGAATATGCCAAGGCAATAGTGTCGACCACCCAATGTGACAGCCATTGTTTAGAGACAGGCCGTTCTCTGGTGCTGCCTCCGAAGCATACAAACAGCTGCTCGGATTGCCGAAACGCAGCCGTGCGGTTGACATAGAGTCGTAAAGCCCTCACCGGACACAACACCTGACTCGGGGTGCCGTCCAATGAAGTCTCCGATTCTGGAGAGAAGGCAGAAAGAGCCACCACTTGCGCTCTAAATGGTGTCGAGAGCGATTTAGGCACATAGCCAAATTTTGGCTTGAGCGTGACGTTACAATCACCTGGTCCAAACTGCATACAGTCCGCATTCACAGAGAGCGCTTGCAAATCCCCCACGCGCTTGCACGAAGCAAGGGCGAGCAGCAGCGCGGTTTTAAGCGTGAGCTCCTTCAAGCCGACAGACTGAAGTGGCTCGAATGGCGGGAGGGCTAGTGCTCCCAGCACCAGAGCCAGATCCCAGGATGGCATTGTAGGGGGGCGGGAGGGTTTTAGTCTTCTCGCGCCTCTCAAAAATCTGATCACTAGATTGTGTTTCCCAACTGAGCGCCCGTCAATAGCAGCGTGAAAAGCTGAGATAGCTGCAACGTAAACCTTAAGCGTAGAGGGCATACTGCCGCCGTCCATTTGTTGTTGCAGAAAATCCAGAATGTCAGACACGGGGCAGCTTTCCGGGTCCCGACCATTTGATTCGCACCACCTCTTAAAGACTGCCCATTTACAAGCGTACAGGCGTCTCGTAGAGGGGGCTCGCGCCTCCGCAATCGTGTACATCACGCGGTGAGACAACGAACCCAGGTTTACCGGTTCCCGCACACCATCCACACCTGAAGTTTCCACCATTCTGGGTTGGAGTGCCATATCGAGCCGTCTGCCTGAGACAGGAGATCTCGTCTCAGCGGGATCGGCCACGGGGGAGCCGTTAGTATTTCTAGAAGATCGGGAAACCAAGGCCTGTTCGGCTAGTACGGAGCGACTAATAACACTGACGCTTTCTCCTCTCTGATTTTGTGCAGCACTTGTGACAAAATCTTTAGCGGGGGGAATGCATACAGACGGGCATTCGGCCACGGCATTGTGAGTGCATCCCCGCCCAGGGGAGCGCGCGACAGCGAGAAGAACAGAGGGCAATGCGTGTTCTCCTCTGTCGCGAACAGGTCCACCTCCGCTTTCCCAAACTGTTCCCAGATCAGTCTCACTGTCCCAGGGTTCAGTCTCCATTCTCCGTGAGGAATCCCGTTCCTTGACAGCATATCCGCGCCACTGTTCAGGCATCCCGGAACGTGCGCTGCTTGAATGGAGAGCAGATGATGATCGGCCCACAGCAAAAGGCGTGCTGCCTGACTGTACAGGGCTTTCGAGTGTACTCCGCCCTGGCGGTTTATGTACGATACCACCGTCATGTTGTCTGAGCGAATCAACACGTGGTGCCCCCTGATTTGCGTCATAAAACTCTGAAGGGCTAAAGAAACCGCTCTCAGCTCGAGGCGATTTATGTGCCACGTTCTCTCCGACTCTGTCCAGTGGCCCGAAGCCGGTAAGCCATCGCAGTGAGCTCCCCAGCCCGTTGTCGACGCGTCCGTCGTGACCACTTTCCGCCGCGTGACCAGACCCATCTGGACGCCGCGCTGGTACAAGTCGGGGTTCTGCCATGGTTTTAGCGCGCTTAAGCACCTGCGAGTGACCACAATGCGGGCACGGCCCAATTTCCACGCCCTTCTCGGTACTTGTGTTTTCAGCCATAACTGGAGTGGGCGCATATAGAGTAGACCGAGGTGACAGACCGTCGCGGCCGCCGCCATCCGTCCCAAGAGCCTCTGATATTCCTTCAGTGCTACGGGACAGCCCAGTCTGAATGCGTTCAGAGCGGACATTAAATCTTGTACGCACTCCTGGCTCAGGTGGGCCCTCATTGTTATCGAGTCCAACTGCACCCCTAGATACATGATTGTTTGGCTGGGGCGTAACACGCTTTTTTTGTACGTTCACACAGAGACCCAAACTCTCCAGGTGACGTAACAGAGCGTGTTTGTGGCTGTTGAGCACATCCTCTGAATGTGCTAAGATCAGCCAATCGTCCAAATAGTTCGGTATGCGCATTCCGCTCGGTCTCAGAGGGGAAAGTGCTGCATCCACACATTTCGTAAACATACGAGGCGCCAGCCCTAACCTGAACGGCATCACCATGAACTGATATGCTATGCCTTCGAACGCAAATCTCAGAAAGCGCCTGTGACGAGGGGCGATCTGGATATGAAAATATGCGTCTTTCAGGTCCACCGAAACAAACCAATCTCCGGGTCGAATCTGTGCGAGTATCTGGTTTAACGTTGTCATTTTGAAAGCGCGTTTGTACAACGCACGGTTGATGGGTCTCAGGTCTAATATTGGATGGAGACCACCACCTTTCTTGGGAACGACAAAGTACCGGCTGTAAAACCGCTCTCTCTCTCTCTCGCTCGGCGGGACCACTTCTATCGCGTGTTTCGCGAGGAGATTGAGAATTTCTTGCCTCAGAACCAGCTCGTTGTGAGCCGGAACCGTCGATATGACCACGCCATTGAACCGGGGTGGTCTGCGTCGAAACTGAAGCGTGTAGCCGTTCTCTATGACGTTCCGCAACCAAACCGAAATGCCCGGAATGGATCGCCATGCGCTCTCAAAAAGACACAGAGGGCGATGCGCCTCGCCCTCTGCATTCTGAACGACGCTGCTGTGTACCGGGATCGTTGTCAGAAAACTTACGGGACGAGTGTGAGCGCTGTGTGTTAGGGAGGGTCGTGCTTCGCCGATCAGCGGGGAGCGCGAATCTCCTGTTGAATGATTGAATGACACGCACGTGCGTGTGTGCGAGATGTCGAGAACAAGCCGCGGCTGCGGAGGTCCGACACCTGACACCTGGGCGTGAGCCTTGCCAGATACACGGGGAAGCTGTGAGCCCGGTTCTATTGCCGGATTCACGGCTGTTTGTAAGGCCGTTATCACTGGGGGAGGAGAAAAATGCTACATGTGCGGTCAAACGACAGGGCCTTGACGGCAGCGTAGCACCTGTCTTCAGAGAAGCAGAGGAGGGGCAGAGGTGCGCAACGATGGATTCCTCGACGGGCGGAATGCGCGTATATCCACGGGCTTCCGCCCCATCGACTTTGGTGAAAATTTCCGACCCACCAGCGTGAGCGCGAGCCGATTGGGGCGCAGCCCACGCCTTAGCGACCTCGTCATGCAGGTCTGGGAGGAATGGGGCTCGTTTCCTCGGAGCAGCAGCTCGGCGGCCCGAGTAAAGGAACCAAGAATCCAGCTTGCTCTTAGCTGGTTCGTCGGGGGATTCCCACTCTAAGCCTAGACCACTCACGGCCTTAGTGAGAATCCGGATGAGTTCATCCTGGAATGCAGCGTGTCCCTCCACTTCAGAGCGCTCCTCCGGAGAGCGGGCCCAGTCTTTCTCGGACGTCGTTAGGGACAGCGCCTCGTCGAAATCGTTGTCACCCGGCGCACCGAATGAAATAATCTCCGATGCTCCAGCAGCAGGTTGAAGATCCTCCTCCAAGCACATTGGAGAGCGGGGGGAGGTGAATTGCGCCATTCTGCGCGGTCGCCCACGTGCGGCTGTCGTCCCACCAGCGGCTCGCTGGCGGCGGTGGGACATTGCCGAGAGAAATCACCGAGGGCGATATTCTTCCGGGCCCTAAGCACCCGCACTGAGAAATCTTCGCAGTGTGGGCAGCCTGACCCGTTAAATGCTGCCTCCGCATGGGCGAGACCCAGGCAACGGATGCAGAACTCGTGGGTGTCCGGGGCCTCGATAGGCCCCGAACACAGCATGCAAACTTTCGACATGCTGGAACGCCAAGAGGGAAATCCGTCTTCTTGCGTCTTCTCAACAGCTGTCTCGTAGAATAATTGAAAGAGGAAGATTCTGAGATTATGCCGCCAACACGGCACAATATATAGTGGCGAGGCCCCGCCCATATTTGCCGTCTTGACTGGCATTGGCCAGTGAGAGTTGCAACTTCACTGGCATTGTGCAATAGGATTTCAGGTAGGTTAGGATGGAAGGGAGTCCCCAAGTTGTTAACGCCATGTCGAGAGACCGTTCTCGAGAGGGAACCCCGTTTCAGCACGGGTTAGTACACACCACAGTTTTAAAAAAGGCTAAAAAAGTGGGCGTGGTGCGCATCGGCCGAAGAGGAGGAGGAGGAAGAAGAAGAGGGGAGACAGACAGTTTCATTTCACTCCTATCAAGTTAAAAACACAAATAAATGCACAGCCATTTGCACTCTGCATCGGCTTATTCTGTGGTGTTTATATAAGCCTTTTGACAGAAAAACGGTTATGCTCACCAAGTAATTGAATCGTGTTTGTGCTCGAACTCTTATTACAGAACAAAAACAAACACTCTTCTTCAAGCCATGAACGTTTCTTTCAGTTGATGTGTGCGATGTCATGTCACAGTATGAAACGTCTGTCATAGCGAATCAACACATGCGGTTGTGAATAATTAAGCGAAGCGTCTTCTCATAGGATAAGAAAATGCAGTCTCATGAATAATTTAATAGACACCGACGCGTCATCTATTTACTATAGTCCACTGCCACGTCACAGATTGTGACGTCAACACAATGTAGATTTTAAACCCGGAAGATGAAAATAGCGCAAAAAAGCTTAAAATTAACCAGTTTTCTCCAACAGTTAAAATTATCGGATGCTAACATTGTCTTCTATGAGGTGCAGCATAAACACCTCTGCTAAAATCTCAGAAAAAGTAGTCTGGGGTTTCATGACCCTTTAAACATCAGAAAGTGTGATGAAATAACTATATTTTATTTTGCTTTTTTTTTTTTTTTTTTTTTTTTTAAGATGAATGTATCTAATCTGTATATTTTGTTAAATTGTAGATTGTTAGATTATAGGCCAAAGGGGGTTTTCAGGGAAGTTGGACAATAAGACTCTAAAGACTCTATGTTTAATAGGAATAAGGGATGATTTATGAAATATCTGTACTGTATTTATAGTTAACGATGACACATTCACAAATTGAGTTTGTAGTAAATAAAACATGAACAGGAGTAGAGCAGCTGATGATACTGAACTGCAGCGAGTCGGTTAGAGCGGTTCTCGTTCTCGAGTCAAGAATCGGTTGCATCGGTTTTCGGATCACCAGTACACTGAACCGAGAACCGTTTCTTTCGGACACGTCCGATTTGAGAACCGATGAGCTGATGATACTGCGCATGCGTGATTCAGCGTGAAGCAGACTGACACACAGCGCGTCTGAACCGAACTGGTTCTTTTGGTGATTGATTCTGAACTGATTCTGTGCTAATGTTTTGAGCACGGGTAAACCGAAGGCTTGGATGAAGGGCAATCTGGCGAAAAGTAAGTTTATTGAATAACAAATAAATCGCAATGGATTATGTATAGTAAGTGGAACATGGTTTCTGCGCTGATGACACCTAATTTATTTACTTTATATCTTCAAGACTTAAATCCTCTTATGCACATTATTTCTGTTACTGTATTTGGGTGCGTTGTTGCAAAACTTAATTGTAAACTTTTCATGATTATGAGGTTTTTAACTGGCTAAAGTTATGATTACTGAGTTTATATATTTGAATGTTATATAGACTTGACGCCATTACGTCATCGCCAATGACGTCATTTCGTCAAGCGTAAAAGAACCGGTGAAACGGTTTTTTCAACCGGTTTACTGAATCGAACCGTCCGAAAGAACCGGTTCGCGGAAAAGAACTGAACTTCCCATCACTAACGTGAATGATAAGCACCGCCGACATTTACTCCTAGCCACTTCAGTAACGGAATATCCTCAGTATAAGAAGACATGGGACGTGCGTGTTTAGCTTTATGGAAGGAGAGTAGAAAAATATTAAACAGAGCTTAGCGCTGTTCTTCATTCAGCTTGTCTCGCCATCTGGCAAGTGGGCGACTGGACATTTCTTTTCGGCTAGCATGTTTATTAGCAATGGCTTGCGCCACATTCGTGTGCTCCTTTCTCTTTTCATGTTTGTCAAATAAAGGATGGTTGAAATTCTTTGAGCCTTTATAAAACGCACCTGTTTTGTCTGCTAGATGTGGATTTGAGTGGCAAATCTTGCACCACATTTCAGTGTGCTCATCGTTAGCTTAAAGCCACTGCACACCTTTGGGCCACTTTTCCAAAAAAAAATTTTTTCGACTCTGGCTCCAGTTGGCGTTTCTTTGTAGGTGGCGAAAAGCTGCTTAATGTCTGTTGCTTTTTGGACATCGCTGACAGTAGTTGACAAGTAACATGTAAGTTGTAAGTTTAGATGAAAAGATCAGTCAGTACGCAAAGGCGCAGAGTAACACGTGGCATTACGCATTCCTGATTTTTGTCGTGCATGCGTACCTGCGTACCAGTTATGTGCACCCTTGGATATAATTACAACCGCTAAGTGAAAGAGAAGGGGAGGGGGAGGCCGGGTGAGAGTTGAGCACTCGTGCTTCCGTTGGTTAAAAAAATTAGCCAATCAGCATCGAATGTTCACTTTCAGCACTGAGAAGTGTTGAGAAAAGAAACCTCATAGAGGAGGCAAGCCTCCCTTCTGGTATATCAACCAATCATCATAGAGACGTAAATTACGTGATATTAGTTTGAACGTCTCGTGCTGCACTGATAAGGCACTAATTACTTATGATTAGCAGCGATACTGAATATTTGAACGCCAACAGATTTACCAAGCTGTAATTCAAACAGTATATATACAAATGAAAAAAGGGAAAACACGTCTAAGCCGGATATAGAATACAGCAATCGGCTTAATAAAATAGCACAACAGGCAGCTCTCTTTTAACACAGACTTTTAAGAAGGAATGAATGTTTGCTTCAAGTGATAGAACAGGTAAGTGAAATTATATTATATTGTTGTATGTGTCGTTTTCTGACTAAAAGCAACCAAAAAGCCATTTTAAAACAGTTAAGCAAATGATAATAATAATCGCCAGGGATCCCAGACCAATACAATTAGTGTGCCTCCTCTATTTTAAAACCCACGAGCCGCCACTGACTGTATGTATTAATGAATGACAGTAGTAAACACTACGCTGCCTCTTTTTGTTATGTCAGTTTTAATGAACAAATAATAGCCATTAAATATGTATAAGTATGAAATATAAGAGGCTTATATAATAGGAAATAAAGACAAAAGCAAACAATTCAGGCAAATGTATGCTACATCAGTGCTGTGCGACCGTAAAGATAAATATATAAAGTTATGAAACTAAAATTTGTGCTCTGCCAAAACGATATGACCAGGAACAAATAATAGATTTATGAAGATTGTCTGTTAGATACAACTTAAACAAATTATATTTCATGTTTAAAGTGTAACTAAACCCCTGGTCAGAGCCTGACTCCACCCACTGGCAATATTTGAAAAATGCTGAAAAGTGGGCAGAGCACAGCGGAGATAGAGGGGACGAACCGAGGGCGGGGCTGAGCGGGTGGGGCGCGACCCTGAGACCCGCAGTAACGGATTGATTGACAGCTGCTGTCAGAGTCGCTAAAATAGAGAGTGACTGTAGTGACGCAAGTAGCTTTGCAACAGAGCGTTCATTTGAAGTAGAGGACTTTTCTCCCCCACCTTCACCTGAAGTGGAGGATGTCGAGGTGTCTATGGACACAGGGCCAGGGCCTGAGCTATATCAATTCGAGCCGCTGGCTCAAACTTCGGTCTTAACTCCCGCATCGGGATCGACATCTGACTCGCTACAGTGATTTGATGGAACAAGATGGTTTTATACTGCCAAGGGCATGGTGAGCTGGAAACTGCTTACATCACGCACCACCGCAAACATCCAATAGGAAAAATCAACTGCAGTAGCCACCGTTCAACCTGAAGAGGGCAGCACTCAGACGTTTTTACACCATATATTGTAGAATTAAAACACTTTATACTCAAATGTCAAAAAAGTTACTCGAATCAATGAACAGCACTAATAAAGCCCCATTCTTACAGATCATTAACTAAAAAAAAGTTGGTTTAGGGTTTAGTTACCCTTTAACTACTACAGACACATCCAAGCTAGTGGCAAATGTCAGAAGGACAAGCCGAGGTGAGACTGCTCTCGGCGGTATACATGGGCAATGAATGCCCGGTGATCACCTGGAGCTCACGTCTCCGAAATCAGCAAAGCAAATTTTCAAATAGGCATCATCTTTATAAATAAACCACATATTTGAGTTTTAAACAACTAGCCTACGTTCTCGCCTGAAAAAAACCCTTAAATGTACATTTCATGACACAGTAAAAGTAATATTTTGAAAATTATGCAGGTTTTGTCCTCCGCCATTAATGCTCGCTGGTTGTTCCAAAATGCATTATGGGTTACCTGCTCCCTCAAGTTCACACAAGTCACATTTTGATGCATCCTTGATAAAAGGGGAAACATCCCAAGAACAAGAACACATCCGGGGCTTTTTTAACTGTACTTGGCTAGATGTGAACTTTGAATTAGAACAGTACTTGGGCAACAACTGATGACATTTCACAAGTCCACAAGAATGCAAGTACAGACAAGAATGCATATTGAGAAACGGCTCCTAATTCCACCATACAAAAAATGCAGCCGATGTATTGAGGTGAGGACTTGTTAAACGGAGTTAAAAAAAAATCATGCCCATGCAGAATAGAGTGTGTATAAAAACACTTTTCAGTCTCCCAATGCTAACGTGTGAATTGTATAATGCCCTTTGTGCTCTGCATGTCCTTCGCACTAAATATGTAATATTTGTATATGTTATTTTGTCATACCGGCGGCAAGACAGCAGGGATTTCACCTAAATCTCACACAAGGTTTTGTGGTTGTTTTCAGAATCAGAAAGAGCTTTATTTTAACAGTCATTTGATTAAAATCATTTTTCAGTAGATTTGGCCCAGGTACCCTCTGTGACAAGTGAAGAAAGCTCATTGCAGAAAGCACAGAGGGTTGAAGATGAAGCCAGAATTGTGAGTCTGTGATTTTTGCATTGTATAGTATTCTACAGTACAAATTTTAAACCTGAGTGTGAAAAACAATAAATTTAACTGTGTGACTACTGACTACACAATCTCTGGCCCTTTTCACACCTGGCATCAACATGACTTGGATGATAGTCACAACTAGTCAGCCAAGACACATTGCTGTTTAAATCTTGTCAATTACATATGTCTTTTGTGACTGCTTTTGATTTCAAGGTGAATGTTTTGCTGCTTTAAAGAACACATCACTGCCAGGGTATTAAAGGGTTAGTTCACCCAAAAATGAAAATTCTGTCATAAATTACTCACCCTCGTGTTGTTCCAAACACGTAAGACTCTCATTCATTTTCGGAACACAAATGAATATATTAGTAAGGAAATCTGTCCCTCTATTGACAACTGATGCAGCTGCAATGTTCAAGGCCTAGAAAGATAGTAAAAACATCCTTGAAATAATTCATGTGTCTCCAGTGGTTCAACCTTAAGTTTATGAGGGAATGGGAACGGGTTTTTTTTTTTTTTTTTGAGCTAAAAAACAAAAACAAAAATAATGACTTCATTCAACAATTTCTTCATCAATCTATAAAAAGTCCACATTGAAGTGGTAAACTTTATTAACTTTTCCTTTCTTGCATGATAATAAACTGCTAAAAATTAATAAAAGGATATAGCTATATGAGGTGAATGTGGTTAAAATGATCATATCACAGTGCATCCCCAGTGCATATTGGGTGCATTCAGACCTGTCCACTTGTGATCAGATCACAGTACTCATGCTAATATGTAAACGGGCACTGTGTAACCACACAGTCATATTAACAGAATGGTTCCTGAGAGGGATATGGTTTGTCAATGATTGTATTACGTAACTCTGCAGTTGGTCCAAAAAATCCTGCAGACTAAACCTGGTGGAGACGCAATCATCAGGGAATACAACAAAACCAAAAGCTTGACCGACAGCACCAGGAGAAAGATGATCAAGATTCTTACTGCAGATATGACTGAAAAACACAGGTAACCTGATGCCATCCCAGATGATTCTCCCACAGAACACAAATGACAATTTTAGATGATCTTGGCCCGTATAGACAAAACATCTTAAGGCTTAATATAGCTCATAACTCACCAATTTAGGAGAAAATCTTAAAAAGAATGGGCGTGTCAGTCCTAAATTTAGGACTCCTAAATTATTGCTCTAAGAGTATTTCACAAAGCATTTTATCACTAAAACTAGCTCTTAAATCTGTGAAATCTTAGGAGCAGTGAAGAGGACTCCTAAGTCACTAAGACCAAGCCACAAACTAACCTAAAATGGCTGTTGGTGGCAGTCTGCCTCGGAACGTAAACATTTTAGAAACATTTGATGATAATGAGCTTTTAAAAAGGTATCTTTGGTTTTGGAGGTTATCCCAATCCAAAGTGTTCTTTTATTATATCCTTGTTTTCATTAACCAGCTGGGCAAGAAGTAACAGCTGTTCTTCTGTCCAGTTTGGTTTTCTTTTACATTTGCATGTATTACTATCAGCCATGATTATTCTGCTCTGTTTATTAAAAGGCTGTTTATATGCATATTCACAAATTGTTTATTAGAAGCATAAGAGGCTCACCATTAGCTGAACATATGACACTTGCATTTTAAAATCTTTATTTGAATGTGGCAATTAACATTTTTATTTTTAAATCTTTATTTGAATATGGAATCATATCGCGCTCTACAATATTACTATGGATAAATCTCTGACAGAGACTATCAGCCAATCACTGTGTGCATAGTTAGTAATCATGCTGACATCATCCATAGCTACAAGGTCAACCCCGCCCTTACTCTGAGTCCGAACCATTCTCTGTAGTCTTCTGATGTCTGATTTTGTAGCTGAACCAAGCCAGACAGTTATTGAAGTGCACAGGACAGACTCAATGACGGCTGAGTAGAACTGTTTCAGCAGCTCCTGTGGCAGGTTAAACTTCCTCAGCTGGCGAAGGAAGTACAACCTTTGTTGGGCCTTTTTAACAATGGAGTCAATGTGATTGTCCCATTTCAGGTCCTGAGAGATGGTGGTTCCCAGGAATCTGAATGACTCCACTGCAGCCACAGTGCTGTTCATGATGGTTTGTTTGTTTGTTTATTTATTGATCCAACAATCAGCTATCTCATATACATATGAGTGCTGTTCTTCCTGTGGTCAAAATCACTATTACATATCAATTTTTACAAAATAAGCATACATTCATACAACATACAACCATAAACAAAGACATTTAGTAGAAGATGAACTGAAAATATTCCTTGATTTAAGTTGGTAAAAATTTAAATCAAATTCATGAACTAAGAACCCATGTATACTTATAGGGTGAAAAAACTTTTACTTATCTAACACCTTTTTAAAAAAAAAAAATAAATAAAAATAAATCATATAAAAACTTGTGTAAATAAATACAATTTCAATGTAATTTTAAAGACCATCTTACTAGCTTCATTAACCAAAAAACTAGGTAAGGAATTCCATGCTACCATGGCCCTATAGTGTAATGTTCTCTGTCCGGCTCCTGTTCTATAAACAGGCAGGAGAAATCTTCCTACTGATGACTGACGTGTGACATATTCGTGTCCATCCTGAGAAAACTAAAAATTCTTATATAAAATAACAGGAGTCCTTGTTGTTATAACCTTTCTTGCAAAACCAAGAAGAGAATAATATAACCTACTTTTAACTGGTAACCAGTTTAACATACTCAACATATCACAAACTCTAGTTCTATATGAACAATTAAGCACTATACGGGCAGCTTTATTTTGAGCCACCTGTAATCGATTGAGATTACATTCTGATGTATTGGACCATATGACTGTACAGTAATCTAGCTGAGAAAGAACCAAAGCTTCCATTAATTGTTTAATCAAATGTCTTGGTAAATATATTTTACAATATCTAATTGCAGCCATCGCTCTCCCCATTTTCTTCAACATTTCATCAATCTGTTTTGTCCAGGACATACGGCTATCAATCAATACACCAAGTAACTCAACCTCTGATTTTGATAGGTAGGGCCAAAACATCTGCTACAGGTTTAAGCAATCTAACATCCAAATTATCAATCCCTGCTGGTTTATCCTTGCTTGATCTTATTCAATTTTCTACTGTAGACACCGTAACTTTTTCAAAATGAAAACTACGAGATTTATTCATCATCAGCTTTTGGGTAATAAGTTTAGATGAGTACTCTACATAGTTATCATTTGTCTTCATACCATTATTTAATTTCTGAATTTTATCACTAAAATAACCAGTCAGATAATTAGCAATTTCACTTGGTTTAGTGATAAAATTGTCCTCGGCCTCTAAAAAAGATGGTGTCAATCTACCACTTTTACCCATAAGCTGATTAAGAACCTTCCAAATTGTCTTGCTGTCAATATTACTACTACTAATTCTATTATAATAATAATTTTTCTTTTTGGCTTTATTCAACATTGTAACAAAGTTTCTTAATTTACGATATTTACCCCATTCCCTTTCACTACCTGATTTTACAGCATCTGCCTTAGCTCTATCCCTCTCAATCATATATGTTTTTAATTCCTGATCTAACCAAGGAGAAACAAAATTCCACACATTAAACTTCCTGATTGGTGCAAATTTATTTACAATGGGGAGTAATACATTGTCAAACTCACCCAGAGCAAGATCCGGATCTTCTTTTCGTAGAACTTCAGACCAGTCCACCTCTCTTACTTCATTACAATAATTGTTTTCATTAAAGTTTTTGAAAACTCTCTTGAAAACAATCTTCTGACCCCTCAGAAACATTTGTAAATATCAAATCAATACAAGTTGCAGATATAACTCCATCCCCTCTTCTACATATTCTAGTAGGCTTCTTGACTACTTGTGATAAATTACATGTATTCGCTAGAGAAAGTAATCTCGCTTTAAGTGGACAGTCTCTCACACTCCAGTCTATATTAAAGTCTCCTAAAAAAAAACACCTCATAATTTGTATCACATACTTTGTCCAGTACTTTACATATATTATCCAAGTACATTGAGGTTGCACTTGGGGGTCTATAGCAACATCCCATCAATATTGATTTTATATAAGGAAGTTGTATTTCCAGCCATAAAACTTCCACCTCTTCACATCCTAGATCACTTCTGATTCTAACTGGTATATGCTCTTGACAATAAACAGCTACTCCACCTCCCTTAATTGCACCCCTATCCAGTCTGAACAAATTATAACCTTCTATTTTCAATACATCACTATTTATTGCTGAATTGAGGTGTGTTTCTGATATTGCAAGCATATGTAATTTATATTCAGTCAATATAAATTATGGTGAGTGGGGGGAGTGCAGGGGGGTTTCTCCGAAAGTCCACGATCATCTCCACTGTTTTGAGACAGTTTTACAGATTGACATTGGCAAAGTCAAAGAGTGCCCAAGAGTTGCTGAACTCAGCGCTAGATTCCTGCGTTAGATTTGATTGCTGGAAAAAATGATTTGTTTTGTTTGTTTTTGTTGTCTGAAAAACACAAATGTTCTTGTTCGACATCTAAAGTTAATTCATGGGCTCTTGCCTGGCAAATCACTTTGACTAAAATGTGGTGAAGCAGGTTGCTGTTTAGAATTTGTAACTTTTTCAGGTTTTCGCAAACACTTAAAAAGAGTTCATGAAGCAGGTGAAGTTTTGTTATGTGTTGAATATGATGCTGTTGTTCATAATGCAGTTGGGCTACCAAGTAACACTGATGTGGCTACATGTTCAAAGGACAGTTCTTTGGCAGTTCCAAGCAAAAACACTACTGATTTGTGTGCATCAGCAATAGCACAAATGCAAGCTGCAGGTGTTAGTCAGACTACTGTTGACACTTTTGTTATGTCTATGAAGGAAGTAGTTCAAGACATCCAGGATCAAGTAAAAGAGATGGCTATAAAATGCTTATTTTCAGAAAACATGGACATTAAAAGTTCAATTGAGCAGTCATTTCATGAAATTGAAAACCCTTTTACCATGCTTAATTCCATATCTAAACGAAAATCATATTTGGTAATTGTCCAGCCTGTGGAGAAAGTAATTGGGGTCAGATTTGACAACAGAAAAAACAGGACTACTGGAACTTATGAGCAAGTTGCAGTGACTGACAAGTTTGCCTATGTTCCAATAATCCAAACATTACAGAACATTTTAAAGCACCCAAACACCACATGCGGGTTCAAGTCAGGTTTACCTAATAAAACGGTATTTACTCTGATATTGAAGATGGACTGTACATAAAAAATCATCCCCTGTTTTCGACTGAAAAAAATGCACTTCAGATTCAATTGTATTATGATGAATTCGAAACTGCCAATCCTTTGGGCTCTAAAAAGGGAATTCACAAATTAGGCGGTATATATTTTACTTTGAGAAATTTCCCACCACAATTTAACAAACATACATTTATGTGCACTTTTATATGTCCAAGATGGCGCCGAGCATGGCGGCCGTGTTGCGAGCTCCGAGTAAACTTTGCAGTTTTTCGTCTGTTTTACTTGTTTTTTTTGTTGTTCTACGTGTTGGATGTTGTTTGTATAACTGTCTACGATAGACACACGCTTCTGAACATTGGTTCCTACGTTGCGGAACGCAAACCGGACTTTGAGTTCTTGAACGCCGGCGCTTTGTTTACAGACACCGCATCAGAGCCCTTTGTCTGGGCTGCGCGGGCAGTGTGTAGAAGATGTAGTGCCGACAAAAACAATCCACATCTACCCCAACCAAAAACCGTGGATTAATAGCGATGTTCGAGCAGCCTTGTCAGCGCGGACATCCGCTTTTAAATCCGGAAACGCTGATGATCGCAAACAAGCCAGTTACGATCTCAGGAAATCCATCAAAGCCGCAAAAAGACAATACAAAAACAAAGTTGAAGAACAATTCAACACCAGCGATGCAAGAGGCATGTGGCAGGGAATCAATAAAATCACAGACTTTAAAGGGAACAAACCAGCTACTGTGAACATTGCCGCCTCTCTACCGGAAGAGCTGAATAACTTTTATGCTCGTTTCGAGGCTCACAACACCGCCCACACAGAAAGCGCTCCCGCAGCTGCTGCAGAAGAGGTGAGTGCACTCTCCGTCTCTGTCGCGAATGTAACCCGATCCTTCCGACGGGTGAATATCCGCAAGGCAGCGGGTCCTGATGGCATCCCAGGCCGTGTGCTCCGAGCATGCGCATTCCAGCTAGCCGGTGTTTTTACAGACATTTTCAACCTCTCCCTCTCTCTCTCTGTTTTTTTATTGTTATTTAAAATATCAAAAATTGTGCCCATACCAAAGAAAAATAAAATCACATGCTTGAATGACTGGAGGCCTGTTGCTCTCACACCCATCTTCAGTAAGTGTTTTGAGAGACTCGTCAGAGACTACATCTGCTCTGTGCTGCCTGCCTCACTGGATCCACTACAATTTGCATATCGTAGCAACCATTCTACAGACGATGCTATTGCTTTCACCCTACACACTGCTCTCTCCCACCTGGAAAATAAGAACACCTATGTGAGAATGCTGTTTGTGGACTACAGCTCAGCATTTTAACACCATAGTGCCTGCCACACTTGTTGCGAAGCTCCAGACTCTGGGACTAAACAGATCTCTGTGCAGCTGGATCCTGGACTTCCTAACAGGCAGAAGCCAGGTGGTCAGAATGGGCAACAACACTTCATCCCTGCTGACCCTCAACACTGGTGCTCCTCAGGGCTGTGTCCTCAGCCCGCTCCTGTACTCCCTGTACACACATGACTGTACAGCCACACACAGCTCCAACGTCATCGTCAAATTCGCTGATGACACAACAGTGATAGGCCTGATCACCGACAATGAGGAGACGGCCTACAGAGAGGAGGTGAGCACCCTGACTAAATGGTGTCAGGACAACCACCTCTCACTCAACATCGACAAGACCAAGGAGCTGGTGGTGGATTTCAGGAGACAGAGCAGAGAACACACACCCATCACCATCGACAAGACACCTGTGGAGCGGGTAAGCAGCTTCAAGTTCCTCGGTGTTAACATCAGTGAGGATCTCACCTGGTCTACACACACTGATGCAGTGCTGAAGAAGGCACATCAACGCCTCTTCTTCCTGAGACGGCTGAGGAAGTTTGGAATGAGCCCCAGCATCCTCAGAACATTCTACACCTGCACTATAGAGAGCATCCTGATGGGGGCTGCATCACTCCCTGGTTTGGAAACAGCACCGCTGGCAACCGCAAAGCTCTGAAAAGGGTCGTGCGAACTGCCAGCCACATTGTTGGAGGTGAGCTTCCCTCCCTCCAGGACATCTACACCAGGCGGTGTATAAGGAAATCCCAGAGGATCATCAGTGACTCCAGCCATCCTTCCCACAGACTGCGCTCTCTCTGCTGCCCTCAGGAAGACGTCTCCACAGCATCCGATCCCGCACTAGCCGACTGAGGGATAGCTTTTCCCTCAGGCTGTCAGACTTATGAACAGTCTGAACTAATACACCCTACAGCATACTCCACAATATGGTATGCCACACACTGCACTTTAACTTTGACAGTTCAACACCGAACTATTTAACACAATAATCTACCTGCTACCACTGGATTCCATCCAATGCACATCCATAACATTTCTGTATCCAGCCCGCGTACACTCTGTTGCACCTTAGCATATTTTAATGCGTATATATGTCTACATAATGTAGAATGTGTACATTCTGTGTGGTGTATGTGTAGTGGTAACTGTATGTATGTACATATGCGTGTAATGTATAGTGCTAACTGTAAGTATGTCTAATAGTACACTGTGTGTACTGACTATATGTATGTGCATATTGCATATTTTCACCTGTTGAAGTCTGTATGGTTATATGTTAACTGTTTCTGCAATTTCTGGTGCACGCTCCCAAGAATTTTACTCACCAAGGCACATGTGCTGTGGTGATGTGACAATAAAGTGACTTGACTTGACTTTTCCATGCCCAAGACATCAAAACATATGGATTTGATGCAATATTGGAACCTATTGTCAATGACATAAAAGTCCTTGAAATCAAGGGTATACAAGGACCTGCTGGTTTGGTGCGTGGAAGCATTGTCCAAGTAACGGGAGATAATCTTGGTTTACATGGCCTTTTTGGATTTGTTGAATCTTTTAGAGCTCGGAATAACTGTAGGTTCTGTCTCGCTGAAAGGGAAGATTATCAAACTGCATTCTGTGAAGATGAGCCAAATGTAACTTTCCACACCAAAGAAACACACTTATGACACTGTGAAGCTCTACAATCAGACCCAACACTACATCATGTTTGTGGTGTGAAACGTACTTGTTTGTTAAACACTTTGCAGTACTTTAATATATCAGACAACTTTTCTGTAGACATAATGCATTATATTTTAGAGAGGGTTGCTCAGTTTGAATTAAAACTTGTTTTAAAATACGTTCAAGCTCATTTTTTGACAGCGAAAGAGTTGGATGGCAGATTAAATTCATTTAATTATGGGTACATGGAGAGGAGAAATCAGCCTCCTTCTGTAAAACTCGATGACAAGAGCAATGATTTGATACAGTGTTGGTGTCTACTCTGAAATGTGCCGCTAATATTTTGTGACATTGTGCCCCAAGACGATAAATACTGACAATTACTGCTACTTTTACTATAAATAGTGAACATTGTATTTTCTCCCATTTTAACTGAAGGACTTAGTGTTCATTTGAAACACTTAATTACTGAGCATCACAGGCTGTTCAAGTGCTTATTCCCAGGAAAGAACCTGCTGCCTAAACATCATTTAATGTGTCACTACCCTCGGTGTATACGAAATATTGGGCCTATTGTTCACACGTGGTCAATGCAATACGAGTCCAAACACAATTTCTTCAAGACTCAACCAAAATGAATAACTAAGATGCTTGCCAAAAAATATCAGAATTTCATGGCATATAACTGGGAAGCCTTTAACCATGACAGAATTGTACTTGGACCAGGAAAGAATGTCTGTGTCAGTGACTTGAATGAAAGTTGTACATTCCTCCAGAAACAAATGTTCTCTCAGTGAAGTGGGTGAAGTATAATGGAACTGAATATCATTCTACCTCCATTTTTTTTCAAATCAGGTAAACCTTGATTTGCCAGTGTTCTATAAAATCAGGGATATTATTGTCAGAAATGAATGCATGTTACTGGTTACATCGCAGCTCAAAACGGTTTGTTTTGATGAACATCATTTGCCTACAGAATTGATCACAGACCCAGCACATCTCTGAAAGTGTTTACTGTCAGTGAACTCACTTATTACAAACCTTTTGATGTGCAGATGTCCTATGGGTCTGATCATTTCTTTTGTTGTACCAAATTTAGCTGTCACTTGTTCATGTCTCTGTGAAGTTCATGAGTTTGTTTTATCCATTTTGTATTTCTGTGCAACCCCTCATTAACTTGACTGAACTGTTCAATGTTGTTTTAGAGTAGCCACTTTGCCCAGTTTTTAAATAAAAATGAGTTATTATATCTGTCTGAAGACTCTTGATTTTAGATTTGATAATGTACATTGACACCACAGAACAAAGTAAACACCAAAAGGTGTTAAATAACCCCAGTGTAAAACTTTAATAACAATAGTAAGTGTAACAATCTACACGCTGTCATTTTTCAGCACTATAAGGTGCCATTTTAACACTGTAAATTCAACACTACAAACAGTGTACTTTTAACTCTTGACAGATTGGGACCATATATGATCTTTAGTAGTGTTAAAATGAACACTTTAAGTGTCAAATTGACACTGTTGATTTTACTGTGTAACATTTCTAAAACATTGCCTGAGATGTGTTTATATTAGCCCAATGGTACGTTACGGTACTTCTGTAGCTAGGGCTGTCAACTAACGTTAACATAGCCTAACTTCACTATCCCTCCAAAACCCTGACTGGTACACAGTTAATGCTTCACCTTTGCGTACGTCCAAAGTTATAGAAGCTCGTGTACATTTCTTTATTATTATTATTTTTTAAATAGGCTAGCAAGAACAAGGCAAATCATCTTTTATCTTTAAGTGTCAACTAGCAAGCTGGTTACTGCTGCTAACTTCAACCTCACCTCAATCTCATAATCAAGGGTAGAATTCAGGCATCCATGAAAAAGAAGATTTACAGGTCCTTCTCAAAAAATTTGCATATTGTGAAAAAGTTCATTATTTTCCATAATGTAATGATAAAAATTAAACTTTCATATATTTTAGATTCATTGCACACCAACTGAAATATTTCAGGTCTTTTATTGTTTTAATACTGATGATTTTGGCATACAGCTCATGAAAACCCCAAATTTCTATCTCAAAAAATTTGCATATCATGAAAAGGTTCTCTAAACGTGCTATTAACCTAATCATCTGAATCAACTAATTAACTCTAAACACCTGCAAAAAGATTCCTGAGGCTTTTAAAAACTCCCAGCCTGGTTCATTACTCAAAACCGCAATCATGGGTAAGACTGCCGACCTGACTGCTGTCCAGAAGGCCATCGACACCCTCAAGTGAGAGGGTAAGACACAGAAAGAAATTTCTGAACGAATAGGCTGTTCCCAGAGTGCTGTATCAAGGCACCTCAGTGGGAAGTCTGTGGGAAGGAAAAAGTGTGGCAAAAAACGCTGCACAACGAGAAGAGGTGACCGGACCCTGAGGAAGATTGTGGAGAAGGACCGATTCCAGACCTTGGGGGACCTGCGGAAGCAGTGGACTGAGTCTGGAGTAGAAACATCCAGAGCCACCGTGCACAGGCGTGTGCTTTTGAACCAGAAACAGCGGCAGAAGCGTCTGACCTGGGCTACCAGAGAAGCAGCACTGGACTTTTGCTCAGTGGTCCAAAGTACTTTTTTCGGATGAAAGCAAATTTTGCATGTCATTCGGAAATCAAGGTGCCAGAGTCTGGAGGAAGACTGGGGAGAAGGAAATGCCAAAATGCCTGAAGTCCAGTGTCAAGTACCCACAGTCAGTGATGGTCTGGGGTGCCATGTCAGCTGCCTGGTGTTGGTCCACTGTGTTTTATCAAGGGCAGGGTCAATGCAGCTAGCTATCAGGAGATTTTGGAGCACTTCATGCTTCCATCTGCTGAAAAAGCTTTATGGAGATGAAGATTTCGTTTTTTCAGCACGACCTGGCACCTGCTCACAGTGCCAAAACCACTGGTAAATGGTTTACTGACCATGGTATTTTACTGTGCTCAATTGGCCTGCCAACTCTCCTGACCTGAACCCCATAGAGAATCTGTGGGATATTGTGAAGAGAAAGTTGAGAGACGCAAGACCCAACACTCTGGATGAGCTTAAGGCCGCTATCGAAGCATCCTGGGCCTCCATAACACCTCAGCAGTGCCACAGGCTGATTGCCTCCATGCCACGCCGCATTGAAGCATTCATTTCTGCAAATGGATTCCCGACCAAGTATTGAGTGCATAACTGAACATAATTATTTGAAGGTTTGACTTTTTTTGTATTAAAAACACTTTTCTTTTATTGGTCAGATGAAATATGCTAATTTTTTGAGATAGGAATTTTGGGTTTTCATGAGCTGTATGCCAAAATCATCAGTATTAAAACAATAAAAGACCTGAAATATTTCAGTTGGTGTGCAATGAATCTAAAATATATGAAAGTTTAATTTTTATCATTACATTATGGAAAATAATGAACTTTTTCACAATATGCTAATTTTTTGAGAAGGACCTGTATATCACCTGATGTGAGCTACACAGCTACACTCATCACTCTATTGGAGTTGAAAGAATTCAGGCCCTTTTTAACTCTCAGTGGTGCCTTATTAAAGAATGAAGTTATCGTAAACAGGTTCTGTTAGCTGTTGGGATCTGAATCTGTGTTTGGACCCGGAAATGGCTTGTACGTTATGCGTGACATCACAGTTAACAAGTGGATACCATGTAGTTTCCAAATAAGGATGAATGACTTGATTTGTTGGACAAGGTGCATTTAATTAGGGCTGAATCTAAACTCTGCGGGGCTCCGGGCCACCAGGAATTAAGTTTGAGGCCCCTGGGCTTGATTCTTCAGGTGTATCTGTAAGTGTGACAGCATAGAAAGCTAGTCGGAAAGCTCATGGATTTCATCAGAAATATCTTAACTTGTGTTCCAAAGATGAACGAATGTCTTACAGGTTTGGAATGACATGAGGGTGAGTAATTAATGACAGAATTTTCATTTTTGGTTGAACTAACCCTTTAAATAGTTATTTTTATGTGTGAAACATATTTCATACCGATCACATCTGAATGGCTTCTCTCCAGTGTCAATGTTTATATGATATCTAGCCAAATAAATCAAAAAAGATTGTGTTAAAGTCCATATCACCACATGAAATCATATTAAAATGACACTTAAACTGTCACATGCATTAAAACAGGTATTGAGGAAACAACACAGCATAAGAATTGCACCAACATTTATTAATAACATTAAGAATGTACCAACGTCTTTTCATTACAGCTTTGCGGTCGCTTTTGACGAATCTGTTGGAATGGGACGTAAAATAGCTCACATGCACGCGCACATCCCCAGTTAACACGATCCCCAGTTGATCCATAACACCGGCTCACATTGAAAATGAATGATTTCCAGCCACTTTGACGCTCTTGCCTGCGACGGTGTGAACGCACTGTAGTGATTAGTTCTGCTGTGAAGCTCTTTCCACACAGTTTTCAGGCTTTTCTACACTGTGAATTTTCATGTGGACTTTAAAGTTTCCTTTTTGATTGAAACTCTTTCCACACTGTTGGCAGGTAAAAGGCTTCTCTCCAGTGTGAATCCTCATGTGGACTTTAAGGTTTCCATTTTCAGAGAAACTCTTTCCACACTGTTGGCAGGTGTAAGGCTTCTCTCCACTGTGAATTCTAATGTGGGCATTAAGAGTCTGTTTATGTGCAAAACTCCTTTCACACTGAGGGCATGTGTAAGGCTGCTCTCCAGTATGAGTTCTCATGTGACTTTTAAGGCATCCTTTTCGAATGAAACTTTTTCCACACAGTTTGCAGGTGAAAGGCTTCTCTCCAGTGTGAGTTCTAATGTGCCTTTTAAGCATTACTCCTTGAATAAAACTTATCCCACATTGAGGACATGTGTAAGGCTTCTCTCCAGTGTGAATTCTCATGTGGTAATTAAGGTTTCCTTTTCGGTTGAAACTTCTCCCACATTGTTGGCAGGTGAAACTTTTAGTTTTTGTCTTTTGAGTTCTTTTTTGTGAGGAAGTCTTTCCAGTCTGTAAGCAGCTATTTGATTTTTCTCCAGTTATGAAACATTGGTCTCTTGTCTCCTCTTTCAACACCATCAGATCTATGACAAAAAGATAATTACACAGTTTAATGTCAAAAAGCAATAAACATTAAACCAACACAAAGCATCAAAACAACATGTATACAGGGTTCCTACACATTTTCCATTTCAAAATTCCATACTTTTCCAGTCTCAAATTTCCAAACCTCTCAGTAGTTTTTTGTAGAGCCGAAAGAATCATGGA
Organism: Cyprinus carpio; assembly: GCF_018340385.1. Taxonomy (NCBI): domain Eukaryota; kingdom Metazoa; phylum Chordata; class Actinopteri; order Cypriniformes; family Cyprinidae; genus Cyprinus; species Cyprinus carpio. Next base: position 25,988,738 of record NC_056600.1, on the reverse strand, counting down.
ATCCATTCATAAAAACAGAATTTGATGTATAACACTGAGTTTCATGGAATTTGTCTAATTTTTGATGACTAAATAAAAAACACGTAAGTACGCTTTAATCAAATCGTGATAAAGACTAGTGTCTTTGAATATTAACCTGTAAAAAACTATTTTAAATATGAATCCTCATGTTCTGCATGTTCATTTGATTACCAGAAAATATACAACACAGATTTTGAAAAAAAAAAAAAAAAAATAGTATTATTTATTCACTTTAGATGTTTACATTTGGAAAAGCTGTGTTTCCTGCATAAACTTGCCCCTGTTGGTTTTGCAGTATGGCTTGCTTGCCCTACACAGTTACCTTGTTTATTTTCTTAAAGGGACAGTTCACCCAAAAATTAAAATTAGTCCATTATTTACTCACCCTCAAGCCATCCTAGGCGTATATGACTTCCTTCTTTCAGATGAATCCAATCGGAGTTATATTAAAAATTGTCTTTGATCTTCCAAGCTGTTTAATGGCAGTCAGCAGGTGTTGCAGTACATCAGTCCAAAAGAAGTGAAATAAAGCACATCCATCCATAGTAAAAAGTGCCTCACACGACTCCGGGGGGTAAACAAAAGCCTCCTGTGGTGAAAAAATATTCATATTCAAAAACGTAACAATCACTTTAATGTAGCTAGCGCCAACAGTTGTACACAGAGGCAGCTCCAGGAGGATGACGTAAGATGTCGGCGTTGCGCATGCACTGTTGAGTCTCATGAAAACCAACGTCTGTTTACAGGAGCAAAGGAAGCAGAGTTTCCTTACTTTAGCAAAGGAAAACCAACCTCCTTTTGGCTTATATCAAAATCATCGAACATCCTTGTTTTGTACTTCTTTTTCGTGACTCTTGTTATGTTTTGATCTCTCCCCTGCGTTTCCCGGTTTGTCACTTCTGAGCGGTGCATGCGCAATGCCAGCGTCCGACGTCATCTGCCCGGAGCTGCCTCCGTTTACAACAGTAAGCACAAGCTAGATTAAATTGATTATTGCGTTTTAAATATGGTTATTTTTCTTACAAAAACACATCGATTCGCTACAGGTGACCCCGCAGCTGTGTGAGGCTCTTTTTATTATGGATGGATGCGCTTTACTTCACTTTTAGACTGATGCACTGTAACAGACACTGACTGCTATTGAACAGCTTGGAAGATCAAAGACAATTTTAAATATAACTCTGACTGGATTCGTCTGAAAGAAGAAAGTTATATACACCTAGGATGCCTTGAAGGTGAGTAATTCATGGGCTAATTTTCATCTTTGGGTGAACTTACCCTTTAATTTAAGTTATATATATTTTGTTGTATTTGTGTTTTTTATAAGCGCTGGGCAAGTTAACGCGTTATCGCATTAACGCATTTATTGATTAACCCCGACAATCGTTGGAAAGACAATCGTTGTGAGTCATTGCTCACTGGCTCTGAATACACATACGGACAAATCATGGGTCACAGGAGGGGATGCTCCCGATCAAATTATTTAGGCTTAAGCATCAACATTCACAAACCACTGTCCACTGTTTTTTTTTTTTTTTTTAACAGAAAATAATGCAACAAATCATGACTTTATAAGTTGGAAATAGGAAGTTTCCGATAACACGTGAAGACAGCAGAGAAGCACTCTCTCGCTCAATACAGTGGAGTGAATCGTTTTGTTGTGGTTTATAATTTGGGACGCGGTAACACACGTCCCTCTCACAATATATTGCTTCTATCGCTTTTGCCACTTTTGCAATCATGCAGCATGTATCAGATCTGCACTTCAGCGTGGTTAGCGCTCACACTCACTGATCTTTATATAACTGAACCGCACTCTTGCCCACCTCTTCCAGCCGAGCTAGGTACTGCTAAACGGAACGATCACACTAGTCAAATGAACCATGAACCAAATGAACGAACTAGGCTTTGGGGGTCAAAGTGTTTGCAAACCAAGTTATTATTACACGTTTGTTCATATAGCAGTAGGCCTACTTTTAAATGAAAAAAAGTGCACAATACACTACTTTTGAATGCATTAGTTTGTACATAACAATGCGATTAATTGCAATTAATCGCGGACAATAATGCGATTAATTATGATTTAATTTTTTATTTTATATATATATATATATATATATATATATATATATATATATATATATATATATATATATATGGGGGGCGGGGGAGTGCCACCACAGATAAAGTGTTAGGCTGTGGGGAAACACTACATATATATGTATGTATGTATGTATGTATGTGTATATATATACATAAATTCATTTTAAAAGTTAGTACTTTCAGGAGTAAAGGGCACACAGATGTCCATCTGGAAATACAATTGTGCTTAAAACGATCTGGTCTGATATAGTGAGCACTTCTGAGTATGAACAAAATATTACTTATAGACAACAAGCGTAACATTGATCACTCACCTTTTGCAGTTTGCTTTATGCAAAAATAATATTTTTGTTAGATACTGTTGCATAATTATGTGACAGCAATGAATTATATTTTTGGTTTTCAATGTAGAAGTAGAGATTGGGTTCTATCTGTATTTCTTCATGTGTGACAAGTTGTAATAATGAATGCCCAGCTTTGAAGTAGGAGCTTATGAAGGTAGCACTAGTATTTGGCTGGGCATGTGCTCATATGACATTACAAAACATCTCACAACAGTTCAATAAACATCAGTATTCAGCTTTGAGAATGGAAACCAACCTGTTTGTTCCTCAGTATCTTCGTGTTTGACTTTGAATGCTTCTTCAATCCTCATGTCTTCACTCTCCTCCTTAATAAATGCCATCTTTATAATAGTGTCACATGGATCTCAGTTGCTTCATCAGGGTGTTTTCTGTGTTTGAACACATTATCATGTTTAAGATGCAAATAAAATTGGACAGAAATAAAACCCAAACTAAATCTCTGGGTCCATCTCAATCAGCCCCCTAGTTCAGTAGTCAACACACTGATAAGCAGTCAGTCATATTGACAAAATTGACTAATTAGCCACAAAAAAAATGTAAATTAATAAAAGAACAAAAAGTATACATGCACTTTATATATGATTATGATTTCTATTTGTATATATTTAGTGTTCATGTTTGTGTTGTCATTTACACTGTTCTGACCAACAGGTGCCGTCAGTCTGCGGTGATTCGAGCGCTTCGGTTCAGTGAATCATTTAGCGAAGCAATCGGTTCAATTGACTCGGAGTTCCGAAAAGCTCAGTTACTCCCATCATTGGTTGCCAGTGACCGAATTCGCGTTTAAGATAAACTTATTTATGATACTAGGAACGAAATGGGACGCACCTTTTCTGTTACTCATGTGCGAATAGGCTTTATTCATAAAAATAACGTTTTGTAATGTTAGATAAAGCATTACAATGTTAAATTCAATAACAGTTAACTCACTTACTTAGCGGGTAAAAAATATATATTTGTTTTAATGGACTGTATCGATTTAAGCACTTTAAATGTTTAAAAACACCCACCTTTTTCCAACCGAATCACAACAGATGCAGGAGAGCGGCGCTGACGTATGACGTCACATCGTCACCCAAAATAAAAGTAATTTTCACACGCTGCTGTCTAAAATCACACAGGTGCAGAGACATTGTGCACAGATTGGAAACACAAATAAAACATATATCGAAGGTATTCGTATTTGAAATCTTGGTGGAAAAACATTTATGTGTGTGTATTAAAATTTCCCCCTTCAACTTCAAGAGCAGATATATATAATTGAGGAAAGTATTTATTGCATAAATGATAACTAAACTAATAATGTAAATAAGCAGGTACTATATCATTAGTTAAAAAAAGCTGCTAGATAAACAAACATTAGTTTTGAATATTAAAACTGTCTTATTTTAGTTATTCAATATTATTTACTTGTTTTTTTAAGCTGATAAAATCAACATTTCACTCTTTTTCACTTTTTTATTTTATTTTTGTTTGTTAATATGCTGATTATTTACATACTGGAGATAGTTATACTACAGCATTGTTCTTCATTGTAAATCGTATTCTGAAACCACCTGACAGCCTTTCTGCACATCTCTACTGCACTGATGAATTTATGTATTTTTTCAGTGACAAAATAAGTGCTATCCACCGGCAGCTAGCTTCCTTGGCTAACCCATATTGTAATTCATTATACAGTGTCTCAACTGATTGCCCTCTTACTCTTCTTTCTTTTTTTTGCCTTGCCATCTGAACTAGAACTTTCCCATCTCATTTACAAATCTAACTCTTCCATGTTTACTTGATCCCATACCAACTCATTTGATAATCATCTGACATCTTATTCTGCTGGTTCCATCTGGTGCTTTTGACACTGTCAATCATCAGATCCTCCTGTCTGCCCTCTCATCACTGGGCATCACAGGGATTCCACTTCGCTGGTTTGAATCCTATCTTACTGGTATGTTTTGGATCTTTAATCTTTTTATGGTGGGTCTTTCAGGGTGGCTTGGGTATCCAAAGCACATCAGCTGGTCTCTGGGGTTCCTCAGGGATCAGTTATTCTACATCACTGGGTCCCATCATATGGACACATGGCTTCTCCTACCATTGCTATGCTGATAACACACAGCTCTATCTCTCATTTCAACCATATGATCCAATGGTAGCTGTACAGATCTCAGGCTGCCTAGCGGACATCTCGGCATGGATGAAAGAATATCACCTACAGCTCAGCCTGGCAAAGACTGAGCTTCTTGTCTTCCCTGCCACTCCAACTCTACAGCATGATTTCTCCATCCAGCTAGGTTCTTCTACAAGTACACTATCAACTTCAGTCAGAAATCTTGGTGTAACCTTTGATGACCAGCTGATCTACAAAGACCACATTGCAAATACTGCTCGATCTTGCAGGTTTGCATTGCACAACATCAGAAAGATCAGGCCATTTCTAACGGAGCATGCTACACAACTTCTTGTCCAGGCCCTTGTCATTTCTAGGCTGGACTACTGCAATGATGTTCTGGCTGGACTTCCATCAAGCACGATCAAACCTCTACAGATGATTCGGAATGCAGCGGCATGACTGGTCTTCAAAGAGCCCAAAAGAGCCCATGTTACTCCTCTCTTTATCTCCTTGCACTGGCTACCGGTTGCGGCTCGCATCAAGTTCAAGACATTGATGTTTGCATATAGAACAGCCAAAGGCTCAGCACCCGCCTACTTCCACTCACTACTACGAATCTACATCCCCTCCAGAAGTCTGAGATCCGCTAGTAAGCGACACCTCCTGGTTGCCATAACAGAGAGGCTCAAAATCACTTTCCAGAACATTCTCGTTCACCAGTCCTGGCTGGTGGAATGATCTTCCCACCCCTATCAGGAATGCTGAATCCCTGACTATTTTCAAGCAACAGTTGAAAACTAATTTCTTTAATAGCTAATTGACTTCATCTGTCTTATTGTCTTCATGAAATAAACATATGGTTCTCTGACAATTTTCTTAAACTTTATGGCAGTAAGACTGAAGTACTCCTTATAGGCACTAACCCTACTCCAGTGGCAAGCAGTGACTTGGGTATGCTGAGTGCTAAGATTAAGATCCCCCCTCCTCATTGGCTTTTAAGACACACTCAAAGACGGAAACACAATAGCAGGTGTCAATTCAAAAGTATGCACATTTCCTACCTTACAGTATTTGTAAATTAAATTCATCTCCAATCTTTCTTCTATCGTTTTAGGTTTATCCATAGTTATTCGAATGCTAGAAAAACATATAGCTGCTTTTCCAAGAAAAAAAACACCAAATAACGTTTACACATAGTTGTACTTGGGGATTCCCCCAAATTATGTCACTGTATTGTCTGAATTATATATTTTTTATTCTCAGTGAATAGGAGTTAAACCTATCTCCAAATCTATCTCCTTACCTTAGTCCAATTCACAATGGTAAGCTTGTAATAATATTTTCTAGTATAATTGGTACTGGTAGGACTTCGTGGGAAATATAAGCATGCTGCTGACAGCAACTGGAATAATTAATCGTATTATTTTGAAGACGGATTGTATTCCAGAAAGGATTATGTGTTAATGAAACATGAGTGGCTGAAATTAGATTATATTCCAGTTTTAAATGTGCACCTGATTACAGATACATGGAATTACACAAGATTTGTATTTCAAAGAGAACCAGTTTTAAGGAACATTAATTTGCCTTTTGCGTTACAAGAACAATTATTTTTATGAAATATATATATAATTGTGAAACCCTTTCCACACAAAGAAATCATAGATCTCACATCCGCATGACTTTCAGGATGTATACTACTGCAATGTCTTTCCAGAATGAGTTTGCTATGTAAAACTCTTTTCACACTGAAAACATGGGAAAGCCTCATCTCCAGTGTGAACTCTCGTGTGAACCTCAAGATTTCCTTTGTTTGTGCAAGTCTTTCCACAGTGATTGCACATAAAAGGCCTCTCCCCGATGTGACTTATTACGTGATTCTTAAGATATTTACTGAGATGAAGATGTTTGTCTGTGAAACTCTTTCCACACTGATGACACATAAAACAGTTCCTTCCTGAGTGAATCCTCATGTGGCAATTAAGGTTTACTTTACCTCTAAAACTCTTTCCACACTGAGCACATGAGAATGGCTTCTCTCCAGTGTGAATTCTAATGTGGACATTAAGTGTTACTTTATGTATAAAGCTTTTTCCACATTGAGGGCATACATAAGGCTTCTCTCCGGTGTGAATTCACATGTGGCTATTAAGGGTTTGTTTTCGAATGAAACTCGTTCCACACTCTTGGCAGATGAAAGGGTTCTCTCCAGTGTGTATTCTCATGTGGATTTGAAGGCTTCCCTTTTGAGTGAAACTTTTTCTACATTGGGTGCATGTGTAAGGCTCCTCTCCAGTGTGAATTCTCAGGTGGACCTAAAGGTATCGATGTTGACTGAAACTCTTTCCACACTGAGAGCAGGTGAAATAACTTCTTGTTTTAGTTCTTTTCCCTGAGGAAGTCTTTTCACTCTTTGAGCAACTAAAATGATGTTTCTTATACTGGCCTTTCTATTCCTCTTCATTCAGTTCTTGACTCTCCACTTTCAACACCATCAGCTCTAAGGCAAAAAAGACACATACAAGTTAACTGCAGTTTAATAGGATAAATCAACAGAAAAACAAACTTAGGGGCCATTTACACAACAACATTTTAAGCCAAAAACTTTTTATGCGTTTTGCCTATTCGTTTACAAGACAACAGCATTTTGGGGACTGAAAACACATATTTTTGAAAACAGGTTTCAAAGTGCAAGTTTTTCCAAAAACGCCACCATTATCGTTTCCGTTATCAGAGATATGGCTGGGCAATATATCGAACGCGATCATCACACGCATCTCGTCAGTAAAGCCGGTTCCGTGATTACGCTAAATCTCCATCACCTGATTTCAGATGGAGCGGCATTTAATAGACAGAGCCATAGATCACTGACAAGCTATCCAATATCGCGTTCATTATCGCAGATGAATCATCTTCTATAATGAACATGATACTGTGTAGCTTGTCAGTGAACTACGGCTCTGTCTATTAAATGCCACTCCATCTGAAAGCAGGTGATGGGGATATACTGCTAATCAGGGGACCGGCTTTACTGACGAGATGCGTGTGACAAATCGCATGCGATATATCGCCCAGCCCTAGTCAGAGAGCTCTCAGATTTCATCAAAAATATCTTAATTTGTGTTCCGAAGATGAATGAAGGTCTTACGGGTTTGGAATGACATGAGGATGAGTATTTAGTGACAGAATTTTCATTTTTGGGTGACCTGTCCCTTTAAAACCTGTAGGGAACGGTGTGTCACACGAAACACAGAGCCTCTCCCTACTTCTTTCAGCGGCTAGAAGAGAGTCATCTCTCAAGGAAATTATACTTATTAAATTATAATATAATAAACATTTTATAATAATTATAAAATTTAACAGCTTATAACATAGCAAAAAATGAACACCCATTCACAAAGTTCAAATCACAAATAATACTGATGAAAAAGAAAGAGCTGAATGTTAATCCCACTTATGCCAATGACATGGCCTGTGGACAATTTATAGGAGACAATCTCCAAAAAAAGAGGACTGACAAAATTGTTTCCGCCCACCATCTATCATTTATGATATGCCATTTTTCAAGCCTTATACACTTTAGCCAGGGTAGCGCCCAAATTTCATTTTTGATGGAAACGAAAGTGGAAGCAAGCAAAGCGCTGCACACTGCCCTGTTGTTGCACATTAAAGGGGTCATATGATGCGATTTCAAGTTTTCCTTTCTGTTTGGAGTGTTACAATGCATAGATTAGAAAATGAATAGATGAAGTTGCAAAGACTAAAGTCTCAAACCCAAAGAGATATTCTTTATAAAAGTTATGGCTTGTCCACGCCCTCCTAAAACGCCTTGTTTAAACACGCCGCCACATGTCTACGTCACAATGTGGGAAGATTTGCATAACACCGCCCAAATGTTCACGCAAAGAAAGAAGGTGTAACTTTGATTCTCGCTGTTGTCCCCGGCGCCATGTCGTTGAGACGCTGTTTCGTTGTGAAAGCGAAAATACTTTGTTTGGCCTTCCAAAAGAGGACACAACTAGAAATCAGTGGTTAAGTTGTATTTACAACACTGTTCCAGAACAGTTCAAACTAAATATTCAGGAGTGTAACGCACACCTAAAATTTGTGTGGATTTTTATTTTAAATTCGACAAATATTTGAAATTCACAGTGTGCAGTGCATTTTATGGAGGACAAGGACTGTTTCCTGAACCAGTAGCCTACAATGCCGGTGTTCTGACAAATAATTAGGGATGCAACGATATCATTTTTTCAGAACCGATCCAATCCGATAACAAAAATTCTGCCAATACCGATCCGATAGCAGTGCAGTTATTTTTTAAATCAATGTAGAATTTCTATACTTCTCCGTGTTGACCTGATCGTCACTCTTTTGTGTGTTAAACACAATCTACTACATGTAGACCTCTTCATTTTAAAGAAAAATAACAAATGTAAAAAATATACAACCATAATCTGACAAAAATACTTTTATAAAATAGGTTAGTGGATAAGTCAGCAGCAAAAGATACTCTAGAAAAATCATGTGTGCACAATAATTGTATAAAATCTAGTGAAACATTTTTATTTACAAATAAAAGTGAATAAGTCTAAAATCTGGTCAAATGTTACACATTGCATTTTGTATTGTTGTAAAATACATTCATGAAAAAACAATTAAATACATTTATATATAAATATATACTATAAAATTAATATGACATTTCTTTTAAATGTATAGCAGGGTAATAAAGGCAGCAACATATGATAGATAGTACAGAACAAGAAAGACTATTTATAATCTTTCATTGCATAGAAAATTATTATAATACTAAAGGCTCCAATACAGAGCGGCACAAAGTGCTTATGCGCATCCCGTGCGCAGAATGATGTGCGCTTGAAACGTGCGATTGAGCCTTTTCTTTGAACAGTTTTAAACCTCAGTTACTGTGTGTTCTTGAAGAGAGTTTCATGGATTTGACTGTAGTAACCGAACGCACCACGCAGTTTGAATGCTGAATGGAGGATGACAGACAGCCGCAGCGGAAAGAGTTTATGTGAACTTGAATTTAATGACTGAAATATTAATCTTTACCTCACACTGAACTGTGGAACAGCTTCAGAACACTTGAAATAGAGTGCATGAAACTTTTTGGTGCTTTATCATGTTTTTGTGCCTTTCGTGGGGCTCAACAATAATACAGAATAGTATACGCACAATATCGGATTTGGATCGGCGTCCTCTGACCGATACCCGATCCGGCTGAAAATTCCAGTATCAGAGTCGATACCGATCCTGAGTACCAGATTGATGCATCCTTACAAATAATGCTGACTCACAGCCTGTATGTATGTTTTCAAATATAAAGGATTTGCCACTGATGATTAAAATGCGAGTTTTGAGCAGTGTAGAGTAGCACTTGTTTGTCATTTCTCCGATCACAAATGCAGACATGGAAGAGAAACATAGAAGAGAAACAATAATGTACATTATGTGGAAAAGAATGTGTATTTTGAACCTTAAACCATATTTCATTACACCAAATAAACAAATAATGTTATTTTTTAGCAATGTCACATTACCCCCTTTAACACTACACAGGAAACGTGACTGTTCTCTCATCACTATTTGTGTTTGCTGTGTGTGTGTGTGTGTGTATTCATCATATTTATTTATTTTAATTCATTTATTTTTTTTATGGTCAATTATTTGTTGCTTTCGTTGTTTCTGTTGTATTCTAATCTATTTACTGTATCTTGTTTGAAAACGTTTTCTATTGCTTTGCTCTACTTCAAGCTTCTTATTCTGTTCTCTTAAATGATATTTGTTATATTTGTACCCCCTGTATGTATTTTTTATTTGTTCAATTTAAAAAAAAAGGAAGAAAAAATCATTTGTGTTTACGACAAACTAATTTAGAAAATATATGTAGTGAAATAAGACTCTACTTTTCTGTTACTCGTGTGCGGAGGTTTTTTTCTCACAAAAGTTACATTTATTAATGTTGGATAAAGCGATACAATGTTACATTCATTTCATTTTGCATCGCTTGTAAAGAGGTGTACTGACACTTTAAATGCTTAAAAACAAACCTTTCTACAGCCGAATCAGACCGAGCACGGCACAGACATGTGACGTCATAAAAACATACCAAAATAAAAACATTTTAAATATAGAAGTGATTAAGAAAAAAAACCATAAAACAACATTCAAATAGTACACACACATACACACAAAAACATATATCAGTGGTTTTCAGAGCTGAATTCTTGGTGAAATATATCATCTGCTGTCAAATTATGTGCTGAAAAGAATTGTTTGTACCACATGTAATATGTGAGATTGTTAAACTGCTGTTTAATACTATACAGCAGAAATACTATACAGGGGAAGTCGTGGCCTAATGGTTAGAGAGTTGGACTTGCAATCCAAGGGTTGTGAGTTCGAGTCTCGGGCCGGCAGGAATTGCAGGTGGGGGGAGTGAATGTACAGCGCTCTCTCCACCCTCAATACCACGACTGAGGTGCTCTTGAGCAAGGCACCGAACCACCAACTGCTCCACGGGCGCCGCAGCATAAATGGCTGCCCACTGCTCCCTGTGTGTGTTCACTGCTGTGTGTGTGTTCACTGCTGTGTGTGTGCACTTTGGATGGGTTAAAAGCAGAGCATGAATTCCGAGTATGGGTCACCATACTTGGCTGTATGTCACGTCACTTTCACTTTTTTCACTTTTTACAATAAACAAGGATTGTCAGCTAAATTAAACCTTTATTAGAGCCCATCCAAATAGACAACATGCTATATGTTATTATTGCTTGTGCAGAGTGTGTGTGTGTGTGTGTGTGTGTGTGTGTGTGTGTGTAATAATGTTGCAATGTGATTACTAAATTTTGTTGCCACAAAAATGCCATATTTGCACATTTCTTTGTAAAAGCAATAGCCTTTTTAGCTATAACCGTAGATTTGTAAAAACATCTGACCTCCTTGTAGTTGTACAAAAAAAGAATGAATGTACTGGTAATTTTCCACCAGGACATTATCCATTAATTTCCAACAGAATCCATTAACAAAGTCCATTAAAAAACATTAGCAAAAAATTCAGGTAAAGCCCTTGTTTAAAAAAAAAAAAAGGAAACAAAAATCAATGCAGAAAATTGCTTCATATTAATATAGCACATTGTGCACTATTTTTACAGATTTATTTTAGGTTTTCCCGAGGCCAGACTATACTTGGCTGTGAAGACATAATATGTATTATACACAACAGACTTCTGTATTCTGTTAAATGGGTCTCGGCTTTGTTAAATATGAAGCTGTTTTACTCAAGATGCCTTCAAAGACGATCATAAAAAATGTCCAGCACATATGCAAACTGAATTCTTTTCACCAACATTTAGATATAAAAATTGAATAAAATGTCAACGATAAAAACAGCTAGCTAGTTTAACTGATTACCTTAAAAGACCATAGATATCACAGTTAGTAAAAAAAGCTGTTAAACTGTTCTCCGACAAGCAGAAGCGATGAGCCCTGTTTTCCTGGTTTGGCCAGGTGACATTGGACATACAGTATACCCTACTGAAGTAGTAAAGACATAATTCAAGTAATACATGTGACTCCAATGATTCAACCTTAATTTTATGAGGTCATGGGAGTGCTTTTTGTGCAACAAAAAAAATAATGACTGTATTTAACAATTTCTTCACTTCTGCATCATTCTCTGATGCGTGTTCATAAGAACGCCATGACGTGTTGTGTTGATGCAGGAGCAGATGTTCCCACTATAAAACCTTTTCTTGAAGCGATCCGCTGTTTACAAGAAAAGTTAAATTAACAGTTAGCAAAGCACATGCTAAATGTAACTTACTTAACATGTTGGGTAGATGGGTAACAGGATGGATAGCCACCCACAACCAATGAGCACTACTCTTTAGCACAATGCTGCTAACCACGCAAACTTTAAAACAGAAACTCTTTTAAATGTAAAACATAACAGCATTAACACTAAAATGTCTTTCACTTTGATAGAAACACTTTTACCCCAGTTTCACAGACGATGCTTACACCTAGCCCCAAACTAAAATTCATGTCTAGGCTGTTTTAATTGAAAGAAACTTGCACTGATCTGGGTTTCCATCACCCTGCTTCTATACGCATTTTGAAGTATCGCATCAGAATCGAGTAATGGAAACGCTGAATTTCGAATAAAAATGCCTTGATTCGAAGTTTTTACGCTCGCTTGAGGTTGGGTTTGACTTGTGCGAAAAAGGGTTATTGTGAATAATGGGAGAAGGAAATGCATTTTGCGAATAAATTCCTCAAAGCGCATCAAAAAAGTCATGTGACTTTGCGCTATGGGACGGTAAATCCTGACTAGCCAGCGGACCGATCTTGTTCCACAGCATCTGAAATGTTGTTATATGGTCATTTGGAAATGCCTGAGCAAATTTTGTCATAAAAGTATTTCTGTATAACTGCCTCCCACAACTATTAAACAACTGCTTTCCCAAACAGCAACATCCACCTCCGAAAGCAATGACCACATTCACTGTTTCATCTGCTCGTTCTGAGGTGCAATAATTTATTATTTAGGAAAATTATTATATTCAGTAGCTTCTCCTACTTTTCTTTGTGATGTATAGTGCCAGTTTATTAGGAAGTGACGATTTTATTATCTTTGACTCGTTAGATGGAAATGGTGCTTGTTCAAAAATTTTTTGTGTGATATTCCAATTTTGCGCATAAGTTAAATTCGCAACTTTGGATGGAAACCTGTGCCATTGTTTTGTCTCAAGATGCACACAAGTAATGTTTTTTTCTAAGGCATGTTTATTAAAGATACTTAAAGGTCCTAATGGTGCCAACTAGATGACAACTGCTCAAAACATTTCGAGACACAGATGCAAGAACCTCAGAGTCAAATCCCTGTCCATACAAAGATAGCAAAACCATTCAAACTTCATGCCACCAGTTACGAGAAAAATAACTTGTGTAGTAACTAAAGCTGTCAGACAAATGTAGTGGAGAAAAAAGTACAAACTTTAATTTTTATTTAAATTGCTTTAAATATATTCAAGTTCCTCAAATTTACAGTAGCAAATACATGTACACATGATGACTTGCAAATGCAGAGTCAATATTTACAGGTACATCTAAAATAATTAGAATATCATGGAAAAGTTATTTTTTGTAATTTAATTCAAAAAAGCAAACTTTCTTATATTCTAGATTCATTGCACACAAACTGAAATCTTTCAAGAGATTTTGTTTTAATTCTGATGGTTATAACTTACAGTTTAAGAAAATTAAAAATTCAGTATCTCAAAAATTTAGAATATTCCATTTTGAGCTTGATTAGTTTGATTAATTTTGAGTATAAATACTGGTTACCTCCTGGGCTAGTTTAGAACATGCAACCACAATTATGGGAAAGACTACTGACTTGACAGTTGTCCAGAAGATGATAATCAGCACCCTCCACAAGGAGGGTAAGTCAGAAAAGGTCATTGCTGAAAGGGCTGGCTGTTCACAGAGTGCTGTATCGAAATATATTCATAGAAAGTTGACTGGAAGGAAAAAGTGTGGTAGGAAAAGGTGCACAAGCAACAGGGATGACCACAGCCTAAGATTGTCAGGAAAAGCCGATTCAAGAACTTCACAAGGAGTGGACTGAAGCCAGAGTTAGTGCATCAAGTCACTTCGCTCAGACGTCTTTAGGAAATGGACTACAGCTGTCACATTCCTAGAACCAAGCCACTCCTGAACCAGAAAAAAAAAAATTAAAAACAAAAAACCTAAAAAGCATCTCACCTAGGGTAAGGAGAAAAAGAACTGTACTGTTGCTCAGTGGTCCACAGTCCTCTTTTCAGATGAAAGTAAATTTCACATTTCATTTGGAAATTAAGGTCTGGAGGAAGACAGGAGACTGCACAGAATCCAAAGTCCAGTGTGAAGTTTCTGATGTCAGTGATGATTTGGGGTTCCGTGACGTCTGCTGGTGTTGGTTCATGTGTTTTATCAAGTCCAAAGTCATTGCAGCCATCTACCAGGAGATTTTGGAGCACTTTATGCTTCCATCTGCTGACAAGCTTTATGGAGATGGTGATTTCATTTTGCAGCAGGACTTTAGCACCTACCTACAATGCCAAAACCACTTCCAAGTGGTTTGCTGACCATGATATTACTGTGCTTGATTGGCCAGCCAATTCACCTGACCTGAACCTCACAGAGAATCTATGGGGTATTGTGAAGAGAAAGATAAGTAACATCTGAAAAGCAATACAGAGGAGCTGAAGGTCGCTATCAAAGCAACCTGGGCTTCAATAACACCTCAGCAGTGCCACAGGCTGATCACCTTTATGCCACGCCGCATTTAAGCAGTAATTCGAGCAAAAGGAGCCCCAGCCAAGTATTGAGTGCATAATTAAACCTACTTTTGAGATCTTGAACATTTCTGTTTTGTAAATCTTTTTTTGATTGATCTTTGAGAAAATATTCTATTTTTTTGAGATACTGAATCTTACATTTTCCTAAGCTGTAAGTCGTAACAATCAAAATATAAACAAAAAAAAAACAACTCTTGAAATATTTCAGTTTGTGTGCAATGAATCTAGAATAAGAAAGTTTGCTTTTTTGAATTAAATTACTGTGACAAGTGGGGTGGGGCCGAGAGCCGTTGGAATGGATCGAGGCCGGTGGAGTGATTGGGAAATGAGTGACACCTGTTCCACTCACCGGTCTCGAGTCCCACGGAGGAGATTGGGAGGATACAAAAGAGGAGCGACGACAGTGACGGACGAGAGAGGACCAGGCCTGGGCTTTATTTTGTGTTTGTTTTTTGTTCGTGTGCGGCAGTCGCCCGTGAGGGGCTGTCGCGCTGTTTTGTGTTTATTTTGTGATTAAAGTTTTATTTGAATGTTCGCCGGTTCCCGCCTCCTTCTTCCCGTGATTATGGAGTTTTTATATTGTTACAATTACAAAAAATAAATAACTTTTCCATGATATTCTAATTTTTTGAGATGTACCTGAACATGCAGAAACATTCAGAAATGTGCAAACATACTTTGTGTTTAGCATTTGGGAATTGTAAATTCTTGGATGTAAATCTGATTATGTACTTAATAGCAAATTATATATGGTTTGCAAATAAGCAAGCTTTTTTGGTGAATGTGCATTAACTCAGACAAAACAAGGTATACTTGTATATACAAGTGCTATAAACAAATAGTGTTATAGAGGTAGGGTATTGCTAAACATAAGAAATATTGCACATAGTTTTTATTGCACAGTGGGGACAATAGGCCATATGAACTGTTCATTGCCTAGGGTAAATAGCTTTTCTTATGCCTGGCTGTTAAAGTGTTCAATGTTCTGTACCGCCAGCCAGACAGCAAAAGTTCAAAGATGATGTGAGGAATCCAGAGTGATTTTCTAAGCTCTCTTTTCTTCAATTTGAATGTATAGCATTCCGGGCAGCACCAGTACTTCTCTCAGCAGCCGAAAGTGGCCTTCTGATGTCTGATTTGACAGCTGAGCGAATCCAGACTGTTACAGAACGGCAGAAGCAAGAATCAATGACAGCTGTGTAGAACTGCATCAGTAGTTTGAAATTCCTCAGCTGGTGAAGGAAGTATAACCTCTGCTGGGCAACTGAGTCAAATGTGATTGTTCAGAGAGATGGTAGAGCCCAGGAATCTGAAGGACTCCACTGCTGCCACAGTGGTGTTCAGAATAGGTGTTTTATTATACTGTCCTAGCTTATGCAGTTGTTACTAATATTTCATAAATATATTAATTCTGAGACTATTTAAGTGCCATAGTTAAAGCATTTAAATATAAGGCGGCAACAAACTTGTTTAGCTTATATCCTTTGTTTACATTTGTATTTTATTTACATTGTGGAATTTTTAAAGCAGATGTGTTGATTCCGACGTATTAAACTGAATCAAATATACAAGTTAAACCTCAAAACAATTATCGCAGATGCATATTTTTCTGGTGCCATTTTAAACCGCTGAGCCAACATTTTCCACACAAAGAACATAAAACAGTCTTCCTTTAAAACCAGGTGAAAATAATTCCATAATGTACTTAAGGTGCTCTGTTTACACACCAATTTTGTACTTAATATAATAAAAACTATTATTTAGTACTTAAGATAATCTTAAACGGATACACCATCCCAAAATGAAAATTTTGTCATTATTCACTTACCCCCATGTTGGTCCAAACCCGTAAAAGCTTCGTTCGTCTTCGGAACACAATTTAAGATATTTTGGATGAAAACAGGGAGGCTTGAGACTGTCCCATAAATTGCCAAATAAATAACAGTGTCAAGGTCCAGGAAAGTATGAAAAGCATACTTTTTGTACATGAAGAAAACAAAAACAACGACTTTATTCAACAATTCCTCTCCTCTGTGTCTCTCCAAATCAGCATGGTGCTATTTTGACAATTTTAAGCAGTACGCAGGAAGCTTACACTCTTCTGTGTCAGCCGCGCCATAAGGATATGTTTTTTTATGTGTATTTATGCTTTGGTTTGAAAGCAAACAGCGCATCGGCGCAGCGCGGCTGACACAGAAGAGCGTACGCCATCTGCATACTGTTCAGCTAGGCTGATTTGGAGAGACACAGAGTAGAGGAATTCTTGAATAAAGTCATTATTTTTGTTTTCTTCATGTACAAAAAGTATTCTCGACGCTTCATAACATTACGGTTGAAACACTGATGGCAGATGGACTATTCTGATGATGCTTTTCATACTTTCCTGGACCTTGACACTGTTATTTATTTGGCAGTCTATGGGACAGTCTCAAGCCTCTCTGTTTTCATCCAAAATATCTTAAATTGTGTTCTGAAGATGAACAAAGCTTTTACGGGTTTGGAACGACATGGGGGTAAGTGAATAATGACAAAATTTTCATTTTGCGATGGAGTAACCCTTTAAGAACATCTAAGTGTACTCAACTGTGCTATTTTGAGACACCATGTATATGAATTAAAATATGCTTTTAACATACTATCTCTGTATTAAAAAAAAATTATTTAGTTACCACTTGTAGTACACTTGAACCCAACTATCATTCACTAGTACACTACACAAGTACACTTTAAGTACATTATGGAAGTGCACTTTTTTTCACTTGGGGAGTGAATGTGCAGGTGAGTTTTGTAAAATTGAGGAATACTACAATTTCTTTCCAGAATGAGTTTGCAAATGTCGTTTCAGGTCTGTGTGGTATGTGAAACACTTTCCACACTGAAGACATGTGATAGGCTTCTCTCCAGTGTGAAGCCTCATGTGAATGTTAAGGTTTCCTTTATTTGTGAAACTCTTTCCACACTGGGGGCATGTGAAAGGCCTCTCTCCAGTGTGAACTCTTAAGTGAATCTCAAGGATTGCTTTGTTTGTGCAAGTTTTTCCACAGTGATGGCACATGAAAGGCTTCTCTCCAATGTGAGTTGTTACATGATTTCTAAGGTGGTTCCTGTCAGGAAAACTCTTTCCACAGTGATGACACATAAAACTGTTCTCTCTTGAGTGAATCCTCATGTGGCAATTAAGGTTTTCTTTACATCTGAAACTCTTTCCGCACTGACCACATATGAACGGCTTCTCTCCAGTGTGAATTCGCATGTGAGTCTTAAGACTTTCTTTTCGTGAGAAGCTCTTCTCACACAGTCTACACGTGTAAGGACTCTCTCCAGTGTGACCTCTCATGTGGGCATTAAGGTTTCCTTTATGTGTAAAACTCTGTCCACACTGAGTGCAAGTATAAGGCTTCTCTCCAGTGTGAACCCTCATGTGGACTTTAAGGTTTTGTTTTTGAGTGAAACTTTTTCCACACTGTTGGCAGCTGAAAGGCTTTTCTCCATTGTGAATTCTCATGTGGACATCAAGGTTTTGTTTTTGATTGAAGGTTTTTCCACATTGACAGCAGGTGAAATAACTTGTAGATTCAGTCTTTTGACCTCTTTTTTGTGAGGAAGTCTTTTCATTTTGTGTGGAATGTTCTCCAGTCATAAAATCCTGATCTTTGTCATACTGATTCTCTTCCATTTTATTCAGTTCTTGGGTTTCCTTTTTCAAACCCATTAGGTCTGAAGTGAAAAAAAAGACAATAAAATACAAGTTAACCAGTTTAATGGCACAAAGCTACATACATTGAAATCAACACAAGACATCAAAATAATAATCAAAACCAAATGCATGTATGCAAGATCCTATACACATCCTGTAATCTCAGAACCTCTTCTCAATGTTAACTTTTCAAATTTTTAAGGACACGCCTGAAAAAAACAACAACAACCTGTATTTCATAAAAAATAAATAAAAAAAGCTGGCAGATATCAAACCAATTATCCCAGAAGAATTGATTTATTATAGACCAATCCCATATCTACCATTTATTTCTATAATAATTGGGAAAAGTTAATCCTCTCGACTATGTTCAGTTTTATAGTTTAGTTTTCACTTAGAAATTAAGCCCCATTGTAACAGAAATACTGTGCTTAAAGTTAATTCTCTTAGGATTGCACAATTACAATTATTTAATTGTTCAAAGAAAAAAGTTCACTAGCATTATTCAGCATGCTAAAGGTGTGTGTGTTATTTCTATAGGTTATCTTAAGGGTTTTTTCAGTTGTTTTAATGGGGTTATATGATGTTGCTAAACAGAACATTATTTTGTGTATTTGGTTGTTATGAAGTGTGTTTATGCGGTTTAAGGTTAAAAAAACACATTATTTTCCACATACTGTACATTATTGTTTCTTCTCTTTGCCCCGCCTTCTGAAACATGTAGATTTTTATAAAGCTCATCATTCTGAAAAGCGAGGTGTGCTCTGATTGGCCAGCTATCCAGTGTGTTGTGATTGGATGAATACCTCAAGCGTGTGATGGAAATGTTATCCCCCTTACTATACTGTGATGCCGTGTGTCCCGGAGCGCCGAGACAAAAACATTAAAACCCCTTATAAACAAGGCATTTGTTGCATCCAGTGGGGACATAATTACGGATTATAATGACAATACCAGCGGTTCGCAATTCCAGTCCTCGCGCCCCCCAGCTCTGCATATTTTGCATGTCTCTCTTTGTTAACACACCTTATTCAGATAATCAGCTCGATAGAAGTGAGCTCCGTGCCTGAACTGTGTTCCCATTGACATGGTCCCTACACAGTCTTCATTGCTCCCTACTGTTGAAGTTTACTTCACTTCGGAACATTCATTCACAGATTTGTGCTGCGCAACGTCTGCACACACGGACAAGTGTGACATCATATACCTCTGTAAATAAATACAATTTAAATTCAAATATGGCACACTTCAATGCACTTTGAATGGAAGATATACGTTTGCTTTATACTGGAATCATGGCGAAATATCCTGTGATGTCCACTTCGCAGGGTACTTACGTTCGAATAGAACAAACATCTGAAGCCATAAGAGAAACATACAACATAAAACCATCTCTGCATTTGTGATCGGAGAAATGACAAACAACAAGCTCTACTTTACACTGCTCAAAACTCATGTTTGAATCATCAGTGGTAAATCCTTTAAATATGTAAACGTACTTACAGTCTGTGAGTCAGAACAGCCGCACTGTAGTCTACTCTCCCAGGATCAGGAAACAGACCTCCATAAAATGCACTGCATCTGAATATTTGGGTTGAACTGTTCTGGAACAGTGTTGTAAATACAACTTGACCACCGATTTCTAGTTGTGTCCTCTTTTCCGAAGACCAAACAAAGTTTCACTTTCACAAGGACACACACAGCCTCTCCACAAAATGGTGCCAGCGGCAACAGCGAGAATTAAAGTTACGCCTTCTTTCTTTGCGTGAAAACTTGGACGGTGTTATGCAAATCTTCCCACATAGTGACGTAGAGATGTGGGGTTAGAACGAGCCGTTTTAGGAGGGCGTGGTTGACTCTAAACTTTTATAAAGAATATCTCTTTGGATTTGAGACTTAAGTCTTTGCAACTTCACAGATCTTTTTGCACCAAGAGCTTGTAACGCTCCAAAGAGAAAGGAAAAATTGAAATTGCATCATATGACCCCTTTAATTTTAGCTTTAGTATAACATTATGATACCATGAATATTTTTACTTTTTTTAAAGAACAATTCAAACCAATGTGTAGTTGACATTTGAGGCTTAATGCTATAGAAAAGCAATAAAAGTTTTTAAGGAGTGTTTTCAGCTTGTTTAGTTTCATAAAAAGGTATGCAGTTGCTTCAAACAATGGTATATAGCCAGTTTTAGCTAAATTATTTGAAATACATATTTTTTTAAACTAAAAATAATATTATTAAAGATCACCAGTCAGGTTTTAGAGCAGGTCATAACACCATAACCACAGCTCTGCTAGTTACAAATGACATTATAAACTCTATACATAGTAAAAAAGAAAAGTCATGTGCAGCATTATTTGTTGACCTTTCAAAAGCTTTTGATTCTGTTGACCATAATCTATGGTTTCAGGAACTTAGGTCATTAGGTTTTAGTGGAGCTGCTCTAAAATGGTTTGAAACTATGTGTGTGTGTGTGTGTGTGTGTGTGTGTGTGCCTGCATGTTTAGAAAACTATAGTTCCCTATTCTATCAAGTCAAAAAAGGAATGATTTAGGCCTTGGAGTGGATTCCGCTAATATACATCTGTATGCAGATGAATTTACAGAATGCATTTATTGCAATACAACATTCACTGTTACAGTTGAAACTGGTATTAAATTCAAAAAAGACAAAATATTAGATTTTTAGTCATACTCATGAGACAAAAGATATGGAAAATTTTAACGTTAGATGGTACAATCATTGAAAGAGTACACTGTAAAAAATTATTTGCCCTCAGTAAATATGGCTCATTAAAATAAATAGATTTTACTTAAAAAATTTAGTTTTGCACATTACTTAAGTTGAAGCTACAACTGTTACATAAAATATTGAGTTGATGATTTACTTTAATAAAGAAACAAGTAATTTTGAGTAAAATCAACAATACTCAAAAAAATTGTCAAATTAACAATTTTTTATGATCCAAGCAGATGCCACGTGATGGACTGGATTAACTTTGAAATGCGCAATTTTTGGTGGCCATTTTAGAAAACCAGATCTCAGAAGAGGACTGCTCATCCACTGTGAAGGTAAGTGGCTGTTATGTGAAATAAGTAGAGCTTTTCTTTATCATATATTTTACTATATATGGAATTAACATTTAAACATGAGGGTGCACGCCGGAGTCACAACTTTTGTGAGACCAAAATACACATTGTACGGATACATTTATGTTAAATGTTAAATATTGGTGATTGGCAGATTGTTTGGTCCATGCGAAAACAGGATGGTCCACAGTAGTTATATTTCACCCTCTGACACACCCCAAAAAAAATTAAATTAAGGTGCGGTATTAGATCATGAACAAAAAAATAATAATTCTCCACAGTCTGCCTTTGATCGTAATCGTGCTACAGTTGATATTGTAACATTACCAGTGGCAGTTCAATATACACATCATATGTTAACTTTGTAGCAGTAGTTCTGGGCGTATATATCGATAGACAGGCTTTTTAAAGCCATTACAGTTTTAACCTTCGAATGATTTTACTCGCGTGCTGTCCTGACATAAGCGTTTCTGCACTCACATGCAAAGTCACACA
This sequence comes from Cyprinus carpio, assembly GCF_018340385.1. NCBI lineage: Eukaryota > Metazoa > Chordata > Actinopteri > Cypriniformes > Cyprinidae > Cyprinus > Cyprinus carpio. The sequence goes on along the minus strand of NC_056600.1, from coordinate 25,966,494 downwards.
GCGCGAAAACAGAACCAAGATCTTCATGGCTAACTGCTCTTAAAGGTGTCATATGATGCAATTTCAAATTTTCCTTTCTCTTTGGAGTGTTACAAGCTCTTGGTGAATAAAGAAGATCTGTAAAGTTGCACAGACTAAAGTCTCAAATCCAAAGAGATATTTTTTATAAAAGTTGAGACTTGTCCACGCCCCCTGAAACGGCTCGTTCTAACACGCCCCCACATATCTACATCACTATGTGGGAAGATTTGCATAATGCAGCCCAGATGTTCACGCAAAGAAAGAAGGCGTACCTTTTATTCTCATTGTAGTATTGTTGTTGCCGCTGCCATGTCATATAGACGCTGTGTGTTTCACTGTGAAAGCGAAACTACTTTGTTGCCTTCCAAAAGAGGACGATATCCGCTTCGTCATGCCTGGAGCTGATCCGTGCTGGTGGCTGAGGAAATACATCAACTTTGCACTGTGGATTGCCGGATTGGTTTTCACTGTGCACGAAGTGGTGTCCAGCCTGGGGTCGTCACATGTGGTTGCTGCAAGACCAAGGTACGCTCCTTTGTAGAATCCACCTGCCGCACCGTTCTCAAGCCGCCCGCCTCTGCTCATTCAAGCCGGCCGCGGCTCACTCTAGGCATATCACAGCACACCTCGCTTTTCAGAGAGATGAGCCTTGTGAAAATCAACGCGTTTCAGAAGGCGGGGCATAGAGGAGAAATAATAATATACAGTATGTGGAAAATGTGTTGTTTTTTTTTACCTTAAACCGCATAAACACATTTCATTACACCAAATACACAAAATAATGTTCTTTTTAGCAACATCATATGACCCCTTTAAACTGTCGATTCACTCAAGGTTTACATAAACAGTAATTTACGTCCTAAGTGAATGTAAACAGAAAACTGGATGCGTGTAAGTACATTAATGAAATTGCACGGATTTAATGTTAATCAACTAAAAAAACAAACAAAAAAGAATCGTTCACTGCTCTTGACTGATTAACTTTGATTAGAATCAGTGTATACTGAATTCATACAGTAAAGTCTAGTGAAGTTTACTGAAGATCCTGCTTGCTTATTTAGCATTTAAATCTTAGATGTTCAGTCATCACTGTCATACATTTTATTTTAAATATGAATTTCTGTATCTGTTTGTACTCAGGATCACAGCTTGATTGTCTTCCTATCAGAGAACAAGAGTTTTTTTGTTTTAATTCTGATGGTTACGACTTACAGCTTAGAAAAATTAGAAAAATCTCAAAAAATTCAAATATTTTCTCAAAGATCAATCAAAAAAAGATTTACAAAACAAATGTTTAAGATCTCCAAAATAGGTTTAATTATGCACTCAATACTTGGTTGGGGCTCCTTTTGCTCGAATTACTGCTTCATTGCGGCGTGGCATGAAGGTGATCAGCCTGTGGCACTGCTGAGGTGTTATTGAAACCCAGGTTGCTTTGATAGCGGCCTTCAGTTCCTCTGTATTGTTTTTCTGATGTTACTTATCTTTCTCTTCACAATACCCCATAGATTCTCTGTGAGGTTCAGGTCAGGTGAATTGGCTGGCCAATCAAACACAGTAATATCATGGTCAGCAAACCACTTGCAAGTGGTTTTGGCACTGTGGGTAGGTGCTAAAGTCCTGCTGCAAAATGAAATCAGCATCTCCATAAAGCTTGTCAGCAGATGGAAACATAAAGTGCTCCAAAATCTCCTGGTAGATGGCTGCAGTGACTTTGGACTTGATAAAACACAAGGAACCAACACCAGCAGACGTCACGGCACCCCAAATCATCACTTAGGAAACTTCACACTGGACTTTGAATTCTGTGCCTCTCCAGTCTTCCTCCAGACTCCAGAGCTTGATTTCGAAATGAAATGCAAAATTTACTTTCATCTGAAAAGAGGACTGTGGACCACTGAGCAACAGTCCAGGGGTTTCATTTATAAAACTCTCTGTAGATTTCATCCTAAAAGTGTACGTAGGCACAAAAGCTAGATTTTGCGTACGCACAAAAGTTTTCATGCGTATGCCAGAACGAATGCAAAAATCCCTTTATAAATCCCAGTCAGGGGAAGATTGTGCGTACGTGCATCTCCACCTCGTCTCCTCCCCGAAATAACTATATTTGGAGCTTACAACACCTAGTTTTACTATGCATAACCTCATCTGCATATCATTTCCATGCATATTCCCATGCACGTGACACCATGTTTAACACAGAGACATTAAGGAAATATGAGATGGGGACATCAATTCAATTGTTTTAAACAATTCAAATCAAAAACTGTATGCAGTTTTGCTGATGAACATCTTTTAGCTATTTTTAGTGGAAACAGATAGGCCCATATTTATTGCAGTGTAAATACAATTGTCTGATTCGGCTCGTCACTGGCAAAGTATATTAAAAAGGAACCGTGCAAATCTTACCGGTCTCCCCTATTTATATCCTTCAAATATAGGTGCTGGTCATATAATTAGAATATCATCAAAAAGTTGATTTATTTCACTAATTCCATTCAAAAAGTGAAACTTGTATATTATATTCATTCATTACACACAGACTGATCTATTTTAAATGTTTATTTCTTTTAATTTTGATGATTATAACTGACAACTAAGGAAAATCCCAAATTCAGTATCTCAGAAAATTGGAATATTACTTAAGACCAATAGAAAGAAAGGATTTTTAGAAATCTTGGCCAACTGAAAAGTATGAACATGAAAAGTAGGAGCATGTACAGCACTCAATACTTAGTTGGGGCTCCTTTTGCCTGAATTACTGCAGCAATGAGGCATGGCATGGAGTCGATCAGTCTGTGGCACCGCTCAGGTGTTATGAGAGCCCAGGTTGCTCTGATAGTGGCCTTCAGCTCTTCTGCATTGTTGGGTCTGGCATATCGCATCTTCCTCTTCACAATACCCCATAGATCTTCTATGGGGTTAAGGTCAGGCGAGTTTGCTGGCCAATTAAGAACAGGGATACCATGGTCCTTAAACCAGGTACTGGCAGCTTTGACACTGTGTGCAGGTGCCAAGTCCTGTTGGAAAATGAAATCTACATCTCCATAAAGTTGGTCAGCAGCAGGAAGCATTAAGTGCTCTAAAACTTCCTGGTATGTGGCTGCATTGACCTTGGACCTCAGAAAACACAGTGGACCAACACCAGCAGATGACATGGCACCTCAAACCATCACTGACTGTGGAAACTTTACACTGGACCTCAAGCAACGTGGATTGTGTGCCTCTCCTCTCTTCCTCCAGACTCTGGGACCCTGATTTCCAAAGGAAATGCAAAATTTACTTTCATCAGAGAGGATAACTTTGGACCACTCAGCAGCAGTCCAGTCCTTTTTGTCTTTAGCCCATTCTGACGCTGTCTGTTGTTCAAGAGTGGCTTGACACAAGGAATGCGACAGCTGAAACCCATGTCTTGCATACGTCTGTGCGTAGTGGTTCTTGAAGCACTGACTCTAGCTGCAGTCCACTCTTTGTGAATCTCCCCCACATTTTTGAATGGGTTTTGTTTCACAATCCTCTCCAGGGTGTGGTTATCCCTATTGCTTGTACACTTTTTTCTACCACACCTTTTCCTTCCCTTCGCCTCTCTATTAATGTGCTTGGGCACAGAGCTCTGTGAACAGCCAGCCTCTTTTGCAATGACCTTTTGTGTCTTGGCCTCCTTGTGCAAGGTGTCAATGGTCGTCTTTTGGACAAATATCAAGTCAGCAGTCTTCCCCATGATTGTGTAGCCTACAGAACTAGACTAAGAGACCATTTAAAGGCCTTTGCAGGTGTTTTGAGTTAATTAGCTGATTAGAGTGTGGCACCAGGTGTCTTCAATACTGAACATTTTCACAATATTCAAATTTTCTGAGATACTGAATTTGGGATTTTCCTTAGTTGTCAGTTATAATCATCAAAATTAAAAGAAATGAACATTTTAAATATATCAGTCTGTGTGTAATGAATGAACATAATATACAAGTTTCACTTTTTGAATGGAATTAGTAAAATAAATCAACTTTTTGATGATATTCTAATTATATGACCAGCACCTGTATAGTGGTATTTTTCATTAAGTTGTTGAGATGCCTTCACACGACATCAACACCTCCGTGCAGCTGAGCTGCGGTTGTACAGTAAGCTATTATCATTGGTCCTATACCGGACAATGGACTGCTTGACCACTGAATCCAGCAGTGTCCACCATAATATCGAAGTAAATAAGCATCTTTGATCATTGTTCTCGCTAAAATATTTCTCATAACATGTGATCTGTAGTTTAGTTTAAAGATGAATTATTGTGCACCTATAGCACTCATTATTTTCATTAAGACATAGCATACCACAGGAAAATTATTTAGCTTATTGTTAATAAAATTATGTAATTATGTTTTTTGTAAAATTATGTAATTTCAGTGGTTATCTCCATTAATGCGAGTGAAGTATTTAATGTAAATGTGTATATCGACATGAAAACAGTTTTAAATCACTGTTTACTTAATTATTTTTCTCACTCCAGGAAAAAGAGTTCATATGCATGGTCTAGAATGTCCATACGGTGCGTACATATTTACGCCAAGTTTAGTTTTTATAAATCACAATATGTGCGTGGAAAATTGCGTACGCATGTTAATATGCCCATTTTGTGCGTAGGCAACATTTATAAATGAGACCCCAGTTCTATTTCTCCTTTCCCCAGGTGAGATGCTTTTTACATTTTCTTCTGGTTCTGGAGTGGCTTGGTTCTAGGAATGTGACAGCTGTAGCCCATCTTCTGAAGACGTCTGAGTGTGGTGACTCTTGAAGCACCGACTCTGGCTTCAGTCCACTCCTTGTGAAGCGCTCCCAAGTTCTTGAATCGGCTTTTCCTGACAATCTTCCCAAGGCTGTGTTCAACCCCATTGCTTGTGCACCTTTTCCTACCACACTTTTTCCTTCCAGTCAACTTTCTATGAATATATTTCTATACAGCACTCTGTGAACAGCCAGCCCTTTCAGCAATGACCTTCTTTGACTTACCCTCCTTGTGGAGGGTGTCGATGATCGTCTTCTGGACAACTGTCAAGTCAGTAGTCTTTCCCATAATTGTGGTTGCATGTTCTAAACTATCCCAGGAGGTACCCAGTATTTATACTCAAAATTAATCAAACTAATCAAGCTCAAAATGGAATATTCAAATTTTTTGAGATACTGAATTTGTAATTTTCCTAAGCTGTAAGCTGTAATCATCAGAATTAAAACAAAAAACTCTTGAAATATTTCAGTTTGTGAGCAATGAATCTAGAATAAGAAAGTTTGCTTTTTTGAATTGAATTACAAAAAATTAATAACTTTTCCATGATATTCTAATTACTATAACTATGAGCACTTTAGACACATAACCCTTCCTAGGCTTTAAGTTGAGTCTGCAATCACCTGTCTGAACTCAATACATGAGTTGCCAATTGACAGTGAAAGCATTTCAGTGGGGGAGAGTGCCCTAACTTTAAGACTGCGATAAAACTGATCAGTTTTTGTGAGCGCTCCTCCGACAGACACGTTCGCATATTGATTGAATTCAGCTCCACTCCTAAAAGAGAAACATTCTGGTTCGGTACCAGCATGCTTTTTTGCATATACAGTCAGCCCTAAAAGCGCTGAAGATGAGCGAGGAGTCTGAGCTTGTCACTGAGCAGTGTGCTCTCTGATTGGGCTACGACCAGCCAATCATTGAGATAGTTCAGGATGCGCATTCCGCTCCGTTTCAGAGGAGATAGAACGGCATCCATGCATTTCGTAAACCTACGAGGAGCCAGGGATAAGCCGAAGGGTAGGACCGTGAATTGGTACGCTATCCCCTTGAATGCAAATCTCAGAAAATGCCTGTGGTGAGGGGCTACCTGAATGTGAAATAAGCATCCTTTAAATCCACAGAGATAAACCAATCTCTCAGTCTGATGTGTGAGAGGATTTGTCTCAGCGTAATCATTTTGAACAAGCGCTTCGAGACGGCATCAGGAACGCGGCTTTGATTCCTGTGCCAGTGGCCTGTCGTCTCTGTCAGGGCAGGGTCTCTGGCCCTGATGGCGCTTCGGCCAAGGCTTTCTTGGTCTCACCGCCGGCTCATGTTCGTGTCAAACAGCAGCAGAAGATGCGGTCTTCCCGCACGCTGCGCTGAGGAGGAGTGGGAATGCGCAGGAAGGTTTTCGTCGGCACGCTTTGGCTTTCAACTGTTTCTGTGCTTCAACAAAGCGCTCCATGAACATCCGCTGCTCCGAAGAGACCTGAGGGATTCACGGGAGCATCCAGAGTCCAGCCACGGGTGATGATCTAGCACCACAAGATTCCCCATGTTGTGGCCGATTGTTGAGCTGTCACCTTCATTGCTCTGAGGGCCAGATCTGTGGCACGTCGGAGCTCTTTGAACACTTCAGGGTCCGGCCCGTTCTCATCCAGAGACTTGAGCAGCTTGGCCTGATACACCTGGAATATCGCCATCATGTGCATTGCTTAAGCTGCTTGGCCAGCTGTGGAGAAAGCCTTGTCAGCGAAGTTAGCAGTGGTGCGACAAGATTTAGAGGGGAGAGACACGTTGTTCATCCTCCAGCTCATGAGAGTGTTCTGCAGCTGAAGGAAAGAGATGGGCAGCGACGGTTTCTTCCACTGGGGAGTTTAACATACCCCACTTGGTCAATGCCGTCCACAGAAGACAGGGTCCCGGGTTTTGTGCACTCGACTGGTAAGAGGCGTGTGCTTTCGGCCGCGATCCAACTGCAGGTACAACTTGTCCAGACGGCTTCTGGCCAGCTCGGCAGGAGGGGCCCACTCCAAACCGAGCTCATCAACTGCCTTGGACAGGACACTAAGGAGCTCAACATTATTATGATGAAGGTCACCCACATCACTGCCGTGGGGCGCAGTGTAATCCAGCGGGCTGTTAGACCACTCCTCTCTTGCAGACACTGCCACCAAAATGGCATCATCCTCCTCTTCAGCGCTCTCCATGGCACCAAAGGACACCATATCTTGAGTGATGGGGGAGGGGCAGAGAACAGCGGTCATTAAGCCCACTGGAAGGGGACCTGCAACAGGGGGGTGAGGAGCACGTGGGCACTGAGCTAGCGCGGGCTCCTCACCTGACCCTGACAAATCCGCATCAGAAGCTCACGGCACGTTCCTCCTTGGCTCGAAAGAGGCTGCAGAGGAAGAGTGCGGCAGGGCTTGTTGGGCGAGTTCATCACCTTGGACGATGGCCACATGGAGCTTGAGAGTCCAGAGGCTCATATCTCCGCAGTGAGGCCAGTCCGACCCCCCCAAGCACCGATTTTGCGTGGCCATGACCCATCAGAGAGTTCGACTGGCTCTGCGCAGGAGAGGCAATTGCCAGTCATCCTTGTTTCCGAAGCTCACCGGAACACAGCAGGGGAAGAGAAGGCGTGTCCGCTGCAGCGTGTAGATCATGGTGAGTAGTCTTGTTGATAGGCTTCTTACTTCTTGTAGAAGGTTGGCTAAAGAAAAAGATTCTGAATGGATGACGTACAAGCGCTGCTTTATGTAGAGTGGGGGGCCCCCTCATATTTTGCGCACTTTAACGCCATTGGCCAGTTTCACTGGCATGATTCAATAAGGCTTCAGTAGTATTTGGAGAAAAGGGTAATTCCCATAGCAATGTAGTGTGACCGAATCGAAGGGGAACCGGACTCTGTCTATCATGCAGTGTTATGCTTTGTTTGTGGTGCAGATTCACAAATTCAACATTGTATACTTTACAGATCATTGGTATGAACGAGACGACAATAAGGTCAATAAGTGAAAACTATGACTATATCAACATGCAATTTCGTTGACGAAAGAAGATTAGAGACTAAAATGTATTTTAAAAAAAATAAAAATTTTACCAAAAACTACTCTGTATTTTCATCAAAATGTTATTGCTGACTGCTCTACATGCCTCTACTATGTGAGCTTTCATGAGTGCAGTTGCCAGATATCAAGAGTTCAAATCCCCAAATCAGAGCTTCGCGGTTACTGTATAAGGATACATTTTCTGCCCTGTGTTTTGCTTTCTGGCAGCCTCCTCATTGCGGACGAGCCACCGATGATGATCTGAAAACACAAGCTGGAGTTTTGCAATCAAAATGAAACTGTCACTCAACCAGTATGTGAGATCTCGATTATTGTTTGCGATTGTGATCGCTGAATTAATGTTCCAGCAACTAGCTCCCCATCTAAGAGGGTTTTTAGTGCCTGTGGGAACATAGTTTTGTGCCATAGAGCTTCTCAGAGACAGTTGACAGTCTTGTGTTCTTAACTAAAAACTTGTATACAAAACAATAAAAAAATAAATAAAAAATTTAAATATATATATATATATATATATATATATATATATATATATCCCAGTTTAATTTATGTAATGAAAAGCAGTAAGTGATCACTTTGTCTATTTTATTTGTTTTTTTAACTGCTTAAATTTGCTTAAACATTTTGTATTTACTTTGTAACAACAGCTGTTTTATCTAAATTGTTTTTTTGTTTTTTTTTAATGGAGGCAAAAGAAAATCATGTATTTTTATTATTTACATTTACATTTCATTTAGTAATTTAGCAGACGCTTTTATCCAAAGTGACTTACAAATAAGGACAATGGAAGCAATCAAAATCAACAACAGAGCAATGATATACAAGTGCTATAACAAGTCTCAGTTAGCTTAAACGCAGTACATGTAGCAAGGGCTTTTAAATAATATAATAAATAAAAAGAAAACGGATAGAATAGAAAAAGAATAGAGCAAGCTAGTGTTAGAGGTCTTATTTTTTGCATTTGTTAATTGTATACTAAATGAAAAGAAAACAGAATACAAAAAGATTAGAAAGCTAGTTAGATTTTTTTTAAAAATCTGAAATCAAATGCAAACATATTGAGATATATTGAATATTGTATATATACATGTATGTATGTATGTATGTATGTATGTATGTATATGTATATATATATATATATATATATATATATATATATATATATATATATATATATATATGTATATATATATAGCCCATCCCTACTCTCCATCAACATTAGTGTTTTCTAAAAGTTTAAAAAAAAAAAAAAAACATTAAATTCGCCTTATATTACTGCACACGTGTAAAACATCATAAAAGCTCACTAAGATGATACAGACGGAACAGACACAAGTTTGCACGCAATTCTTCTGCCAGGATCATTTTAGTAATTTAGAAATGTAGAAATGTAATTTTACTCCTCCTCCGTATGATGGTTGAAAAACTAACCTGTTTGTGTCTCGATATCTTCATGTTTCACTCGGAATGCTTCTTCAATCTTCACATCTTCACTCTCCTCTTTAATAAGCGCCATTTTTATAACGGTGTGTCACATGGAGCTCAGTCGCATCTTCAGAATTTTTTTCCTGTGTTTAGACAATTTGTCATGAGTAATATGAGAATAATTAACTGATAAAATCCCGGTCCTATCAGCTCCTGACAAGAGTGTCTATCAAAGTGTTAGTCAGTGGTCCTCCTGATTAGCCTAAAATACTCAAAACTGTAACTATAAATTAATGAAATGGCACAAAATATAAACAGTTCATATTTACTTCAGACAAACTGATTAACGATAAAGGGAGCGAAATGAGACGCACCTTTTCTGTTACTCACAAAAAATAACGTTCATTAATGTTAGCTAAAGCATTATAGTCCTACATTTAATAACAATTAATTCTACGAAACTGACAAATCTGTTAGCATTGGATTAAACGCTTTAAATCATAAAAAAACATACCTTTGCTCAACCGAATCATAAATGCAGATCGCGCGCACAGTTGTGACGTCACGCGTCTACACCAAAAGAAAAGTCCTGTCTACACGCATAGAAATTTATATAAATAAACAAATGTGTGTTGAAAATGACTATAAGAGAAAACATGTTTGGGTGCAGCAACCATTTATAACATGTGTCTGTAGCCCTTTTTTTCTTTTTCTGTAAAAAGTTTCATTAATCTTTTTTTCTAGTCTTTTTAAAGAAATAGCAAAAATCTATATTTAACTATTATGCAACAAACAAGGATTGTAAGTAAAATATATATTAGGCCAAACACGACACAAAAACAAACAAATATGCAACAATCAATAGGCAACAAATTGCAATGTTATTATTAATTGTGAAAAATATTTCCTTGACTTTTTTTAAATGAATCCTAAATGTTACATTGTTACAACATTAAAGTGCCTTTTTTGGTCCTAACAATGTGCCCCCGGACTTCTACGGGTGCGTTTTTCCCAAAAGCATCGTTAGCTAACTGTGGTTGTTAGTTCCATTGAACTCTGTTGGTAACAAAGGAACTTGCAACCATAGTTGTTTTATAAATAATATAAAATAAAAATACACTTTAATAAATGGCTACAACAATACATTTAAAATTCCCTCCTGTGGTGGTTTGTCTGAATTACACTGCTGCAAGTTTCTTTTTCATGCCTCCTTTGTTGTCTTATTAGTTTTGAATGACATGAGATTAACTAAATGATGACTAGAAGTTTGTTTATTTTATTTTAATCTAATTTCAGTTCAGTACAGACTCCTGAAGAATCAGGCATGATTAAATCTTACAAAACAAGGCCTGAGTAAAAGAGAGGACTATAACAGAAATCGACCAAAACACCATATTGGCTTTAATTGATAAGTTAGCAGCTAACCCTGAAGTTTTCAGTAAATTAATAGAAATAGAAATAGAAAAAGTGAGACAGCATCCAAAAGTTGGCACAAAGCTATCTTGCTCAGTGAATTGTTACAGCGATGATGATGTACGTGAGCTGTATATCTTAATTTTACCATGAATATATGTCATCTGTGATCACATTTTTAAAGATAAGTTCAGACTTGCAGTCTACCAACATTATAGCGACATAACTACCAACACTCACAATTTATGGAAGTACAGAGACAAGCAAAATCTGATTTTTCTTTTTGTCATCATTGTGACCCCTTCATTTTGTCACATCTGTAACAGATTACTGTCATCTCATATAGGGACCTGATCATGAAAACTTTATCTAACGTTTGCTATCTACGGAATAGAGGAGCTTCATTACACCAAACTGGCAGCTACAGGAGAGTTGGAACCAGGGATAGTAGATGAATAAACACTACCTTTGCTAACAATTTTACGTTATTCAAAGTTCTGAGGACATTCCCTGTTAGCTGGGACAACACTGCAAACTTTACTCGTTGTTATACTGAGTCCTATAGCATCTGACATCAGTGACTGCAACCTAATGATTATTGATTTAACTTCCAGAATATACCGTCGTGTTACGAAACTCTCCTGTTCAATTGTGTTTTGTTTTTTTTTAACATTTTTCAGTAGCTCTGTAATGTTTTCATTACATCATCAGTAAATTTGAATGAAGAAGTATCAGTGTGGAGGACTTAAATGACATTCGAAATGCCTTGTAAGTTGCATTGTAAGCGTTATTTGTATTGTTTTTTAAAACTTCTAAGCATAGTTTATCTGCTAAATTTTTGCATATATTGTATATCATATTTGGCATTGACTGGGAGGATTCAACATGATTTGGATAAGGATTTATCCTTTTTAGAGGAGAGTGTCACTGGATCACATGACGGTCTATATTCCATGCACTTGTATTCAGTAGGTTTCTGTTGTTTTTTTGCATACATACATTCATTTAATGATGGCATAGAAGTTATTAGTAAAGATTTTATAATCAAACCCGTAAAAGCTTCGTTCGTCTTCAGAACACAATTTAAGATATTTTGAATGAAAATCGAGAGGCTTGTGACTGTCCCATTGACTGCCAAATAAATTACACTGTCAAGGTCCAGAAAAGTTTGAAAGACATCATCAGAATAGTCCATCTGCCATCAGTGGTTCAACCGTAACGTTATGAAGCGACGAGACTCAGTAAACAAAATTAACATGATGATATTTTTCCAATGTCCTCTACACATTTTGTAGCATCGGTGTTCTTTGGGGTCAATTTGACCTCAGGCTCTATTAGCTGTATAAAATATAAGAAATATCAACATTTTACACGTTTGATTTGGGTGATATCGAAGTCACTATAACATGCTATAATTTTATAATATTCACTATGGTTTTAATATATTAATAATATATAATAATAATATAAAACAAAAAACATAATTCCCGTGGTTTACAGGAGAAGAGCACACATATAAAAGCTTGCACAGAAGCCTTCTGAACCCTTTCTCTTTGTGCTCTCTCTTTATGCTCTCTCTCTTTCTCTATTGAAAATGGCTGTTAAGCAAAGGTTTTCTGTCAATGAGATTTTGTCCCATTTTTTGACAATGAAAGTGACAGGAGAATGTGTCTGAGACAGTCGATAATGTTGAGGAGGACCCTGATTATGAGGCATCCTCCTCAGATGAGAATAAGGCTCCTAGTGTTGATCCTCCTGTTGTGTCTCAACCACCAGCAGACACATTACCTTCCAAAAATGGAAAGTTATTTTAGTCCTGCTCCCCACTTGAATGACAAGCTTAGTGCTGCTAAAGTAATGGTTCCAGGGCCCGCCAGATATGCTGTCAGCCATGTCCTAGATATGAAATCTGCATTTGAGCTTTTCATTACACCATCAGTTGAAAAAAATATGCTTGAAATGACAAACTTAGAGGGGAGGAGGGTGTATGGGGACTCTGATGTGACTGACTTGCAAGCCTAGATTGGGTTGCTCAAGTGAAAAGGAGAAGCAAGAGCAAGCCTTTGACATGCAGAGACTATAAGGTCAATATTTCCAGCCACCATGTCTCTAAAGACATTCCATGTTTTCTCCGGTGTCATACGCTTTGATGACAAAGAAACATGACAGGGCTGACGACCGTGTGACAAACTGGACAAGTGGGTCCAGCGATTACACTTTCTTTAAATCCAGGCCCCCACATCACTGTGGATGAATGTCTGGTTCCATTTCTTGACTGCTGTCCCTTCAAACAATAAAATATGGGCCGCATGTGATGCACAGTCCATCTATGCCTGGACTATGCAGGTATGCACTGGTACATCCCCTGGACAAGAACCTGAAAACATTCAGGGAATGAGGGTGGTAACTAGACATGGCCAAGGGACTGTGATAATTTACATTTAATTACATGTGATAATTTTTGAGGCTGGAATGTACTTTCTGGTGGGTTGTAGGAGAAAAAAAAATGCTGTTCATATTCTGTCTATGCTGTTTGTATTCTGTAAAACTCATATTTGCATAAAAAGCACTTACAGTCCCATAAAAAAAATTCCTGACACAATACTCACATTTACTTTTCATAAGTGTTTAGGGCTGCCCCCTAATAGTCGACCAACCTTTAGTCGACGAGAAGAGGCTTGGTCAACCAAATTTTTATTAGTCGCTTAGTCGCAGAAAAAAAATTCCACAGAAAGTGGTGAGGTCACACAGTCTGTGATGGACAGATCATTTAATGCTGGATTTTGTGGTAATACAGTACATCCAAACGCTCACCTCATTCATCGACCTCAAATATGGCTTATCATCTGAAATGTGTAAGTAGTAGCAACTTCACATGGCCGCTCAATCTAATGTTAACCTAGAAAAGTGTGCGCTATTCAAGTGTCTGTGCGGAGTGTGAAAGCGGAACAGTCGCGCTCACTGCAGGACAGATGGAGGTGCCGGTGCGCACACTTGCTCTTAAAATACTCTATCAATTTGGTCATACAGATTAGAGTAATACATCTTTCAAATCTGTAAAGGCTCTACATTTATTTGTGTGCACTCACTAAAACAACAACACATTGCGCTTTTGTAAAATAATGAAAGCAAACAATATGCGCTTTCTGACATCTTAGCCTCTGTGACCTTGAGCATGAAACTCTGTGTATACTTGCCTTACAGACATGAAAAATATATCTATAGAGAGTGAAATGTCTACTTTCAGATGAAACAATTAAAATCTGAAGGAAAAAAACAAATATTCTCATATTATGTAATCCGTATGAGACTTGCAATAGATTTATCAATAGATTATAAAAAATGTTAATGCGGTTTAATCTTACTGTTTTTCCCTGACACATTCATCATCATCAGTGTTACAAGTAACGTGAGTTACATAATCAGATTACTTTTTTCAAGTAACTAGTAAAGTAACACATTACTTTTTAATTTACAAGAAAATATCTGAGTTACTTTTTCAAAAAAGTAACGCCAGTTACTTTTTCCCATTTATTGACTGACAAGTCCCCATATTGGGAGAAATCGGAAGTACAGAAGTGTTGTGTGCGCTGTGAACATGACGTAGTTCTAGACTAAATGTGAACGTACATTAATTCATCCCACTCTCAAAAAAAAAAAAAAAAAAAAGTTTAGTATTCATCAAAATCAATTAAAACAGTGAAATGCAAACTCAGAATATGATGCAAACCTGCAATAATTAAATATGTTAAATAACACAAATGTATCTAATCCCATTTTATTAACTAATGTCTTTGCTGCTGACCTTTGATGATCCAGTTCAACCGTACTAATAAGCAAAAAGGACTTTAGATAAACTAACAATTGTGCTTTGTTGTTTTTTTTTATTGCTGAAGAGTGTTGAACCTTCTTCTCCTGTGTTCTACTGTACAGATGTGAATTTACTTTTCCTTCAGCCTGAGGTTTATTCATTACACTTTTTGGTGTGACTGGGCTTTTATATTTGTTATAAATAGAACTTCTTATATTAAAAACAATCAAGCCTTGCTCATATTTAAAAAGTAATGTAATGCATTACTTTCCATAAAAAGCAACTAAGTAACGTAATTAGTTACTTTTTTAGGGAGTAAGGCAATATTTTAATGGGTTACTTTTAAAAGTAACTTTCCCCAACACTGATCATTATTACTTCTGCCGGTGTGTTGTGGCAAGCTTTATGCGTCCGCTTAAGCGCTTAAAGGCTATGTAGGCAAAGGCTCATTAGCATGATTTAAATGGTTTATTAATAAACGTGCGATTAGTCGACTAATGCTTAAAATGAACTGTCGACCAGAAAAATCTTTAGTCTAGGGCAGCCCTATAGGTGTTCATAGGTGAATTTGTGTTCCTCTCCTTGACAAAATAAATTGTTATTCTTTCCAAATGGTGTAATTAAAAATATATGTATACTTACAAATAGTATATAACAATTAAAACACCCACAATATATATACTTTTTAGTGCTGTCAAACGAATAATCACATCCAAAATAAAAGTTTTTGCTTACATAATATATGTATTGTGTATATTTATTATTTATATATAAATACACACACACATACAGTATATATTTAAAATAATATTTACATGTATATACATTTATATTATATTTTATATTGTATCTAAATTTTTAACATATAAACATAAAATTTTTCTTAAATACATACATGCATGTTTATGATATTTTACAGTATTTCCCTAGTTGTTTTTATACATAATTGTTTACTTTTATTAGGTTGTGGATTTAAATTTATATTAAGGCATTCTCAAAGACTACTTTTTGTTGTTTTAAATGTTTATCTGAAGTGTAGGTTTTTACATATCAATTACTACATTCAAACCTAGAAATCATTTTGTTACACAACATCTTAATTCTATAAAAACGTAACAAAAATGAACCAAAATGCTTTAACAGAGCTCAATCTTTCTGGGTCAGATCTGTTTCAGTTTTCTGACTCATTTTGGATATATGGTTATAGCCATTCGAGGGTGTATAAATCTGTATGTGTGTGTGTGTGTGTAGGTAAGTGTGTGAGTGGATGTATCAGTTTTACACTCTTACACTTATCAGTTTGATGTTTGATTGTAACCCCTTCCTTGCTGTCAACCTTTTTTTTTTACTGCTTTGTAGTTGAATTATTGATTTTATTTTACATAGTTCCTGTGTTATAGTCATACCAGTTCATAAGTGTGTGAGTGAGTGTTGATTTTGCACTCAGGATGTATTAAGAGTTTCACCCCTTCACTGTGCAATTTTTTTTACATTTGTAGATTGTACATACAAAAATTTTCTGTATTTTGAATCATGCCCTCAGTATCTTGTGTGTTTGTGTTCACATGCCAAGTGCCATAAAAGTCACCAAGTTTCATGCCATTTTGGTGAAGCAACAATTAAAAAAAAATTCTAAATGTAAAATTCTCCGGTCAGAAGTGACCGAAGACTGCTTAAATATAACAGACTCATAACTCGTAAGACACTGGAAATGCAATTGCAAATTAACTTTGCTTTTTCATTTGAAATTTGGCAGTCACTGTGTAATCACAAAAGTGAAAACACAACCAGTAATGCAAGATTTGCAATTGCATTTGGATTATGAAAGTGAAAGTGAAAGTGACGTGACATACAGCCAAGTATGGTGACCCATACTCAGAATTCGTGATCTGCATTTAACCCATCCAAAGTGCACACACACAGCAGTGAACACACACACACCATGAACACACACCCGAAGCAGTGGGCAGCCATTTATGCTGCGGCGTCCGGGGAGCAGTTGGGGGTTCAGTGCTTTGCTCAAGGCACCTCAGTCGTGGTATTGCCAGCCCGAAACACGAACCCACAACCTTAGGGTTAGGAGTTAAGCTCTCTAACCACTAGCCCACGACTTCCCCACAATGTAAGAATTTATGCATCCACATGTGGAAATGCAATTGAAAATACAATAAATAAGTTTAAAATGAACTTAAACTTACTTTTAAAGTGAGTAAAAAAAAAAACACACCTTTTATCACCGTAATCGAGGTGATACCTTTTTAAAAAGTTAATATTTAAATATATTCATTCGGTTTTGATGCAGATTTACTGTAGCAGTCATGCCTCATTTTTCAGCCACTCTTAGGTATATGGAAGTCCTCAGAAGGATTTCTGAGCTGTTCTGGGGTCAAGAGTTACATTCGATGTTAATATACTTTAATTATTCTTAGATAAAAAAAAACTGAGAACCTCGCGCCCCTTTAGAGTTGTTCCTAGATTTCTGTTAGGAGAAACTTTAACATCCAGGTTTTAAGTGAATATGGCCATTCATATGGTGTATTCATAGGACAAAAGCAGCAGAGCTGGTAAAATCATTTCCCTTTATTCTAGTTAAAAATAAAAAAAACCCTCTAATCTAGCTATCTTCATCAAACCTGAATGGTCTCAACTGACAAAATGTTTTCTTTCCTTCACTGAGCACTAAGGCCAGTAATACATTAGCTCTTTCCAGACTTGCCTTTCCTCTCCCATCTTGTCTCTTAAATGCCCTGAGTTCAATCAAGGATTCGTGTTCAGTTAAAGGAGAACATGCTGCAGAGAGACTGTAATCAAGATAACAATACTGTGACACAGAAGACGTTAGGCAGTCGTAAAGTGGGGTGTTTAAACAAAGTACCTTTCAAGGAAAGCCTATGTACTACGGCCATATTTGCATTGCCTCCAGGCAGCTCAAACAAGATCAAGTCCTATCTAAATGAATGGGGCAATTCTGAAATCTCAAAAACTGCTTGCTGAACTCGCAATTAAATTATGTATTTCAAATGAGCAACAAAATCTGAATTAAACTGCCTCATGAATGTTGTATCTTATGCTCAAATGTCATTTAAAAAGCTTATTTTTCAGGCTGGACCAGCCAATGTGAATGCGCAGTCAGAACGGCACATGTGCATTGGCTGGTCTAGCCTCCAGTTTCTATGGGAACTGGAGCTTCTAATGGCCGCTCCAGTGATGCAATGATTTTACCAATCAGCAACTGGCTCTTTCATTTAGAAGGCGGGTCTATTCTGCCATATTTAGCATTGCAGTTTCTATCATTCGTAAGTATAGGAGTGAACCGTCTCTGTATTTCTACAGTCTTTGGTTTAAATCACTTTAGCATCAGGCTGCAACATAAGATTGTGTGAGACAGTGTTTCACTAAGGCAACCCACGACTGGAACCAGCTTCAAAATGTCATCACAGGAAACCCAACAGTATAGCCAAATTCAGATTCAGATTGAAAACGTTTACAACACAAGTTGAATCAGATAATGCAATGTTTATTATTTCATTCCATTTATGTCCTTTCATTTATGATTGCTCATTTACAGAACATTGTGGCATTTCACAGCAAGCTACAACTTTATCTAATATTTTACATTATTAATTGTTTATAATATTAATAAAAATAATTATTTACATTTTGGAGGTTTTAAACTCAATCAAATGAAAAATTAATGAGTGATGTTTGAAACAATTGAAATTAATTTCACATAATACATATTTTCTGGTGCCATTTTAAATTGCTGAGCCATTTAAAACTCTTTCCACATATAGAACACAAATAGAGTCTCATATATGAATGACTTTTCAGATGCATCGGTAAGTGTGATTGCAATAGAACTTTGTTGCACTGAACAGAATTAAATCTCTTTCCTCTAGAGTGAATGTGCAAGTGATTTTTAAAATCGCTTCTTTTTCGAAACTTCTTGTCACACTCAGAACTCTGCGATTTCTTTCTAGAGTGAGTTTGCATATGGCCTTTCAGGTCTCTTTGATATGCGAAACTCTTCTCACACTGAAGACATGTGAAAGGCTTCTCTCCAGTGTGAACCCTTATGTGAGTCTGAAGGTTTCCTTTAAGTGAGAAACTCTTTCCACACTGGAGACAGATAAAAGGCTTCTCTCCAGTGTGAACTCGAATGTGAATCTCAAGGTTTGCTGCGTTAATGCAAGCCTTTCCACAGTAATGGCACATGAAAGTATTTGCTCCAGTGTTATTACGGTGAGTTATTACATGACTCTTTAGTTCTTTACTGTCTGTGAAACTCTTTCCACACTGACGACACAGAAAACTGTTCTCTCTCGAGTGAATCCTCATGTGGTAATTAAGCGTTACTTTATGTCTGAAACTCTTTCCACACTGATCACATGTGAAAGGCTTCTCTCCAGTGTGAATCCTCATGTGAACCTTGAAGTTTCCATTAAGTGTGAAACTCTTTCCACAGTGATGGCACATAAAAGGCTTCTTTCTGGCATGAGTTCCTACATGATTCTTAAGACATTTCTTGTTTGTGAAACACCTTGGCTTCTCTCCCGTGTGAATTTTGATGGGAGTCTTAAGACCTTCTTTTTGTGAGAAGTGAGGTCCAGTGTGACATCTCACGTGGCCATTAAGGGTTCCTTTACGTGTAAAATTCTTTCCACACAGAGGACACGCGTAAGGCTTCTCTCTGGTGTGAATTCTCATGTGAGTCTTAAGACTTTCATTTCGTGAAAAGGTGTTCCCACACAGTTTGCAGGTGTAAGGCTTCTCTCCAGTGTGAATTCTCATGTGGGTATTAAGGGTTCCTTTACGTGTAAAACTGTTTCCACACTGAGGACATGTATAAGGTTTCTCTCCAGTGTGAAGTCTCATGTGAGTCTTAAGACTTCCTTTTCGCGAGAAGCTGTTTCCACACTGGTTGCAGGTGTAATGACTCTCTCCAGTGTGAATTTTCATGTGGGTATTAAGGGTTCCTTTAAAGGTAAAACTTTTTCCGGACTGAGGGCATGTGTACGGCTTCTTGCTGGTGTGAATTTTCATGTGGACATTAAGGTTTCCTTTTCGAGTGAAACTTTTTCCACACTGAAAGCAGGTGAAATTACTTCCATTCGTTTGAACTCTTTTTTGTGAAGATGTATGTGTGCAGCTAAAAGATTTTTCTCCATTTATGAAATCATGATGTTTCTCACACTGGTCTTTCCCTTCCACTTCATTTAATTTTTGTCTCTCCTCTTTCAAAGCCATGAAGTCTAAAGTGAAAAAAAGACAAATACAAGTTAATCTCAATTTAATGGCATAAAGCAACAGACATCAAAACAAACAGAAAAGCATTAAAGAATCAAAATCACCATAAAGCATCAAAATCAACATGTATGTTAGATCCTATGCACTAAGATTTGTTAGATTTCAAGGATTAATCAACTGAAATCTCAGAACCTTTCAGTATTGTTTATTTTAGGCCTTTATGAAAAACCTGCAGGCCAAAAAGGCTATTTGTCAATTATCAAACTAAAAAAAAAACTGTTTAGTACGAGAAACTACAGGTGCATCGCAATAAATTAGAATGTCGTGGAAAAGTTCATTTCAGTAATTCAACTCAAATTGTGAAACTCGTGTATTAAATAAATTCAATGCACACAGACTGAAGTAGTTTTAATCTTTGGTTCTTTTAATTGTGATTATTTTGGCTCACATTTAACAAAAACCCACCAATTCTCAACAAATTGGAATATGGTGACATGCCAATCAGCTATTCAACTCAAAACACCTGCAAAGGTTTCCTGAGCCTTCAAAATGGTCTCTCAGTTTGGTTCACTAGGCTACACAATCATGGGGAAGACTGCTGATCTGACAGTTGTCCTGAAGACAATCATTGACACCCTTCGCAAGGAGGGTAAACCACAAACATTCATTGCCAAAGAAGCTGGCTGTTCACAGAGAGCTGTATCCAAGCATGTTAACAGAAAGTTGAGTGGAAGGAAAAAGTGTGGAAGAAAAAGACGCAGCCTTATGAGGATTGTCAAGCAAAATCGATTCAAGAATTTGAGTGAACTTCACAAGGAATGGACTGAGGCTTGGGTCAAGGCATCAAGAGCCACCACACACAGACGTGTGTCAAGGAATTTGGCTACAGTTGTCATATTCCTCTTGTTAAGCCACTCCTGAATCACAGACAACGTCTGAGCCTGGGTTAAGGAGAAGAAGAACTGGACTGTTGCCCAGTGGTCCAAAATCCTCTTTTCAGATGATAGCAAGTTTTTTTTATTTAGTTTGGAAACCAGTGTCCTAGAGTCTGTTGGAAGGGTGGAGAAGCTCATAGCACAAGTTGCTTTAAGTCCAGTGTTAAGTTTCCACAGTCTGTGATGATTTGGGGTGCAATGTCATCTGCTGGTGTTGGTCCATTGTGTTTTTTAAAAGTCACTGCACTCGTTTACCAAAAAATGTTGGAGCACTTCATGCTTCCTTCTGCTGACCAGCTTTTTGAAGATGCTGATTTCATTTTCCGGCAGGATTTGGCACCTGCCCACACTGCCAAAAGCACCAAAAGTTGGTTAAATTACCATGGTGTTGGTGTGCTTGACGGGCCAGCAAACTTACCAGAGCTGAACCCCAGAGAGAATCTATGGGGTATTGTCAAGAGGAAAATGAGAAACAAGAGACCAAACAATACAGATGAGCTCGAGGCCACTGTCAAAGAAACCTGGGCTTCCATACCACCTCAGCAGTGCCACAAACTGATCACCTCCATGCAGAGGTGGGTAGAGTACCCAAAAACTGTACTCAAGTAAAAGTAAAACTACTTATAGCAATATTTACTCAAGTAAAAGTACTTGTCTGAATAGTTACTTGAGTAAGAGTAAAAAAGTATCGGATAAAAAAAAACTACTTAAGTAGTTAGTTACTAGTTAATTTGGGTCATTTACTGAATATCTATAGTCTATTTTTATTTAGATATATAGATAAAATGTATGTAATGTATGCATATTGGCAATATTGGCTAAATATTATTAAGCATTATTTTTATTTTTTATTTTCATTTTTATTAGAAACATTCCCAGACGCATGAACTACATCATGAAATATCTCGATTCTCACCTTCCTAGATTATGTTAGATAATATGCGATGTCAAAGTAGCCTAATAATGTAATCTATTAACTAAAATCTATTAACTGTATAAAAACCTGTCTGTTTACTTAAGTAACAGATATGGGTGTCATGCCATAAAATATTTTTAATATGACTGACTTTATATTAAATGTGAATTTTACATTGAAAGTTAATGTGATATAAAAACAGCTACTAATCTTTCATTGTACAAAAAGAGAGCAAATAACATTTACATGATCAAAGAACATTTTCACTGAGAGTCTAGAGTTCAATCACTCTCAAAAACTCCCATTAAAATCACTGAAACTGTTAACACTGTGAAATCAATATCTTATTTTCAGATTCGTACACACATCTGCACTTTTCCACGACATTCTAATTTATTGAGATGCACCTGCATATTTGTAAACTGTTTCAGTCAGAATTTAAGCCCCATTGTAACACAGAAACTGTGCATATTACAGTTACATCTCTCTTTTAGTGCTATTAGATCTTTTGACAACATAGACCAGGGCTGTACATTTTTTGCATAGCACTAGTGCTACAAAGTTTGAAAGTTTAAAGATCTCTAAAATTACATCTCTAAAAAAAAATCAACCAAAAATAGTGCAGTTTAATCAAGCATTAACAGGCAAAAGACATTCATGTTTCATACAGGACACAAAGTCCAAGAAATGTTCTCAGAGAAACATATTATTTGCCCAAAGTGGCAGACTGCAGAAACTGAACCATTTCCTGACATTGTCAGTTTTGTTTATATAGACCAGTACCACAATCCAAACAACATCCATTTATAATTCAACCTCACAACAACATTATACTTCAAACTCTATGCACCAGCAACAAAATAAGAAGAACTGTTGTTTATAGCAACACAAACTCATCAGAGGCCTGTAGCACGAAGCCGTTTTCAGTTAAGTTTGCGTTTAGTTTGAGCAAACTCTAAGTTTTCAGGATCAAGAAGGTGGGTTGGTTTTGAGCGGGTTTCATCACCATGGTAACTTATGCTACATGGCTTCCCTGCTCCAGAGCAGGTTTTATTCTGGTTTAGAGATCACAAACCCAACCTGGATCAATCAGCTGTGAGCAAAGTGACATATATCTGATGCATCGAAGACACAAAATTACCAGACTTTTGTGGCTACTTGTATATTTATATTATAATTGTTTATAATTCATATCATACATTCATATATTTATTATATGAAGTGGCAATAAATTTTAAGCTTTACTTTTAAAGCTGCAGTCCATACATTTTGCCTCTGTGCCGACCCGGTGTGGATATTCACTGTACTTCGGAATCACAGATTTTACGTCTTGGAAGTATGACCCAAATCAAAATTTTCACCAGATATTGTCATCCAACAGAGTAAGTAAAAAAGTCTGACACTTTTGTTCTAACTAACTGAGTAAAAAGCTTTACAATAAATCATGCTACAATGGTGACCAAATCTAGCGATCGGTTAACTCGGACTAAGGTAAGGAGATAGTTTTGAACACTGGCTGGTTATTTACTTGCTTATATACTGATTTCGTATCATTTTTAACCCCAAAAAAGGTTACGGACTGCAGGTTAAATTAAATTAAACATAGATACATATAGATAAGCTTTAATATATCCAACTTTTAAAATGACTAAACTTATATGTTTTCCTTTTGAGCTCTGTGTGAAACTTTATAAATGTATTTGATTCCTTTGCACAGTCATATATTTTCTTTCTGCTGCCTTCTCAAACTTTTGCTGCAGCTAAAGTGTTTATTCCTGCCTTGTTTAATCTTCAGCAGAGAAGAGAATTGCGCTGACTCTCGCGAGAAGTGAATCCAACTGACGCTTTGCTGATGCTCTGCACATTCCCTGTGATTGGCTGTTTGCTGAATGAGTCACACTTTCTGATGCACGCGCTCCAGAGTTGACAAAACGTTTATATCGAGCTTTGTCAGCCCGCTGATAAACTATAACTATAAACCAGGTTGGATTTGTTCAATTCGCTTCATGCTACATGCCACTGGAGAGAAAAAGGTAACAAAACTGCGATGTGAAACCTTGTGCAAAACAAACACTTACGAAATAAAGCTGTCATGAAATTACCACTAAACTACCACTATAGCCAGTAGATGGATGCAGAGGATCACACATTACCTCATTTGCAAATTATTCTCATTTTTTGCTTTTGGATTTTCAGAAAATTACTGTTTTAACTATTTTGAGCACTTTTATTGTACTGAAGTAAGAAGTATAGCATGTGCAGGGTAAGTCACTGTCTCATGTTATTTAGATGAATATACAAAACAAATACGTTATTCCTTATTTATAATAATGGGTAATGTATTATTTAAATAATACATTGAATAACTTAAATCAAATATCTGTTTGCACAGGTTTATTTTGATATAGATTTGTTTTGTCCAGTCTATTGCTTCGGTTATTACAATTTCAGGAATGACTCACAGAAGAATTTAGCAGATTCACTCCTGTAATTAAATGTGTCTGCCACTCTTAAAACTCATCAGTTTACGTGGATGTTGGTTGTCTGCATGACGAACAAAACCTTTCTTCAAGCGAAAAAAAAAAGAGTGATTCTTTATAGTAGGGATGGAATGGTTACCAATTTGACAACAAACCATGACAAATAATCCTAATGGTTGGTTTTATCATTTCATATTTTAATTATCGTTAAAATGTAAATACCGCTCAGCATTAAGCAAATTTAGTAACAATCTCATGTAGGTGCAACATATGTGAAAACATGAAAGGCAGAGTGCTGAGAGAAATTATATGAAAGAACATATGAATGAATGAATTCTATGAATGTATGAGGGAGAACCAACTGTCTTAAGAGAAATACAGATGGCATTTGCTTTTCATCGTTGCTTTGCGTAATGCTTTTTTTTTAAAGCACAGTGCTGCTTGGTTTACAGAAGTTAGCAGGAAACAGCTCTATACCTGCTGTTCCATAAGCACCACCTACTGTCAGACAGTGGATTCTCATTCAGCCTGTCCAAACTTTATTTGAAAATTTTAGTACATATTTGTAGATAACATTTTATGTTCTAAGCCGCCCAACCAATTTTTTATATATATTTTTTAATCTGGCCGTGATTTTTTATGTAATTTTAATGTTTACACAAACAAAGTGCTTAGTGTTGATAATTTTATTTGTTTGTTGGTTTTCAACATTAAAATTGGTGAAATGATTTCAGTGAGTGTATGGCCCTATTCGGACGGGACTAGTTTTCTAAACTATGTTTGAGCTTTGATACTTATCACACGATGTCAATGATTTTCATTTTATTTTTATTTAATACATTATTTGACAGGGACGATAGACAGTCGGAAAACTGCCCCATAATTAGCTACAGAGCTAAATTTCATCTGCAGTCCCTGGGCAGGAAAATACTAAAATTATGTGACAAAAACATCAGTATAATACCATGTACAGTAAAATCCTCCCAAAATATAACAGGTAAAAAAATATAATCCCCCACATAGAAACTACAATCCAAATTTCTATAAAATATCCCCTATTAATACTACAAAGCATCATCCTACGGAAAATTATAAAAAAAAAATTACAACTCACCAAAGTTTCATTCAGAATACAGAAATACTCAATGGCCACACACCAGACTCTTCTTTAACCATATTTTCAAATGTTGCTTAAACTGTGCTAAGGTGGAACACTGTCTTATATTGATTGGTAAATTATTCCAGTTATTAACAGCCCTTACAGAGAAACCTGAACGACCAAAATCAGTAACTCTAAAATTTACGCCGCAATCACCTCTTGACGAAGCTCTAGTTTGTCTTATATTTTCAGTACAAGAAGACAAATTCCTTCAAGGGTTAAGGTGCAAGATTGTCAACAATTTTGTACATCAAACAACAATTATAAAACAATAAAATAGTGAAAAGTAAAAAAAATTATATATATATTTACTTATTAATAATCAAACAATGATGATACCTGTAAAGTTTCTTGTCAAATACTTTTAGAGTACGTTTATACAAAGTATATAAAGGTCTAAGAGTAGATTTTCTTCCTTGAGACCATGAAGTAATACAATAAGAGAAATGAGAAAAGATCAAAGAATTCAAAAAGACTCTTGACGCTTCTATTGAAAGTTGACTCCGTATAAATGTAAAATTTCTAAGTTGAGGTGTCACTGCACAGTCTATTTTTCATACATGCTTTTCAAATGTTAGATGAGAATCTAAAATAACTTCAAGATACTTAAAATCTGGTACAATTTGTAATTTTTCACCATTAACTTTCTGTTTGGACCGCCTCCTTTTTAATTTCAAAATACACACATGTACTTTGAACAACATTTAATGTTAAGCAGCACTGAGTAAACCAATCTAAACTTTTTGTCATTGCGATAGATACTTTTTGTGCCACCTTTTCTTTTGTTTTGTCATGTAAATCACAGTGTCATCTGCGTACATTTGAATATGTACATCAAATACAAACTAAAGAGTAATGGCCCTAGGGTTGACCCCTGAGGAACCCCTGTGGGACAATCTCTTAAAGAAGATATGTATGTATTATTCCGGGTACACGGTTTCCTTGATGTAAGATCAAACTCAATCCATTTTTATTGTATCTTCCAAAAAATTAAAATGTGATAATTTAGATAATAAAATGCTGTGATTTAGTGTATCGAATGCCTTTTGTAGATCAAGGAACATAGCACCCACAACCCCACCCTTATCTAATTTTGACCGGATTTGCTCAATAAAATAACATACAGCAGTTTCTGTCAAATGCGGTTTACGAAACCCAAATTGCATAGGACACAATAAATTATTTTGTATATCTACGAGATACACAATTTGCTCAGTTACTACTTTTTCTACTATTTTAGACACTACTGATAGAATCGAAATCGGCCTATAATTTGCCACATTAGTTGTATCTCCCATCTTAACAACTGGGGTAACTAACCCCATTTTCCAACAACCTGGGAATGTAGATTGTCTAATTGATAAATTGGAATTGGTGCTAAAAATGAAATCACTATTATTATTTTTTTTTAAAGTTACAGTCTAAACCATCCATATCTTTGGCATTGGAATTTTTTTAATATTTTATAATATCCTGAATTATACACTCTGTAACTATTGTCAAATGAAATCCAGGTTTTACTAAATTCACTGAATTAATTTCTTTGTGTCTTATTCCAAATTTATCACTCAAATTTTGAACTGAGTCAACAAAGTCATTATTAAATACATCAGCAATTTCATCGGGTTTATCCATTATACTTACATTAAAATCCAATTCTAAATATTTATTACATGATTTAATGTTTTTCTTTATTAATTTA
The DNA here is from genome assembly GCF_018340385.1 of Cyprinus carpio. Taxonomy (NCBI): domain Eukaryota; kingdom Metazoa; phylum Chordata; class Actinopteri; order Cypriniformes; family Cyprinidae; genus Cyprinus; species Cyprinus carpio. Next base: position 25,939,558 of record NC_056600.1, on the reverse strand, counting down.
TTAATAGTTTGCCATACCCTTTTACTATTGCCTTTAGCCTCATTTAAAATATAAACAAAAATTAGTGCCTTAGCCTGCCGTAATGTCTTAACTACCTTATTTCTTAAACTATTAAAAAGAAGTCAATCTTGTTGCAAACCAGATTTTATAGCTGTTTTTAAAGCAGTATCATGCTTTTTCTCTAATACACTCCGGCAACACATCCAAACCACAGTTAACCCTGGCTTGATCACCAGTGGCCATTGTGGGAATCTCAGGTGAATCGCCAACAAACTCCGGCAAAACAACCAGGCCGCAATCGGTCTCTGGGCGTTGCAGAGATCCTGTGCTTTGTATATGTGCACTGCATAGTCATTCAGATTGATTTCCATTAGTATAACCACAGTTTCTCTACAAATACCATGGTTACTTTAGTTTAAACTTTTTTTTTTTTCATTTATTTGTAGGAAAACAATGTTTACTTTTTGTAAAAGTACATGTGTAATTAAACCATAATGTAATTGAGTGCAGAAATGAAGGCGAGTAATCTTACCAGACACTGATATTACAGTAGCTAGTCTTAACATTTTATGTGATCTGGCTCTTGATTTTATTTATTTACTTATTTTTTATTTCTTTGCCGGGAGGCACACATATCAAAACCACATGCGGCAGTGAGAGTGTCTACGGTAGTTCACATTGGCCAAAACACACAAGAAAATGCATTGTGAAAAAAAATATTGTCAGCAATCACAGACATTTGCATTTGGATGGGATTAGTTTTGATTCAAATAGCTGCTCGCATTTCAGCTTGTCTAACAGACATTTCTTGCTGGATGAAAGATCATCAACTTCAACTCAACCATGCCAAGACAGAAGTGCTTGTGGAACTTCAAGTTCAAGTTGAGCTTTATTGTCATTCCGCTACGTGTGGGCATACAGTGGAATGAAATGTCGTGCCTCACAGGACAACGGTGCTACATAAATACAGACATACAACTATGAAGTAAAACAGTAAAAACCTATACACAACTAACCTACTGTCAGATTTTGACTATAAATGTACTATATATAAAAGTTTAGCTAGACATAAGCTAAAAAATACAGACTATACAAATGCTTCACATAACACTATACCTATACACAACTAACCTACTGTCAGATTTTGACTTTAAATATTATTTATAAATGTCTATCTATACATAAACGAAAACAAAAAACAATACAAACTATACAAATGCTACACATAAATACTGTACCTATATACAACTAACCTGCTGACAGATTTTGAATATGAATATACTATATATAAATGTTTACCTATACATAAACTGAAAAGGACAAAAATATATAGACTATACGAGTGCTTCACATAATACTGTACATGTGAAAAGGGAAACATCCTAAATCAAGCAGCTGGCTGGGGAACAGTACAAGATGATTTGTAGCGCATGAGCATGTAAACATATTTGAGTCTTTTGTGGGATTATGTACACACAGCAGTGTGTGCGAAAAGTGTCTAGGCGCATAGAGGAGAATTTCACAAAAAAAAAAAGATGTTTCAGACAGTTTTTCTGTGATGTGGTATGGTTTGGGGGGGTGGAGGAAGTGAGATAGTCCATGTTTTAGGAGGTATGGGGTTTGTGTGGGGTTTCAGAGGAGGGCGGGGTGATTTGAGTTCAGGGCTCTCACAGCTTGGGGAAAAAGCTGTTGAGCAGTCTGGCGGAGCGGGCTCTGATGCTCCGGTACAGTCTTCCTGATGGTAAGAGCTGGAAGAGACTGTGGGAGGTATGGGTGGGGTCCTTCACAATACTGTTGGCTTTGCTGGAGCATCGTGTGAGGAAAATGTCCAGGATGGAGGGGAGAGGGGCAACGATGATCTCTGCAGCTGTGTTCATGTCCGCTGGAGGGTCTTGCGGTCTGCTGCACTACAGTTCCTGTACCAGACAGTGATGAAGCTGGTCAGCGTGCTCTCTATGGTTCCTCTGTAGAATGTGGTGAGGATGGGTCGAGGGAGACTTGCTCTTTTCAGCCGGTGGAGAACGTGTAGGCGCGGTTGTGCCTTTTTGGAGAGTGACATGGTGTTGGTGGTCCAGGTGAGATCCTCTATGATGTGCACCCCCAGTTTCTAATTCTATTTTATCTATTTTGTTGATTGACCCTATAACACTTGTACTCTTTATTCTATTCTTTTTCTATTATATCAACTTGTTTTTTTTGTGTGTGTTATATGCATGTATGCATATTACTAAACAAAAATTAAGTTTTGATCAATTTACAATAGGAAATTTACAAAACAGCTTCATGGAACATGATCTTTACTTAATATCCTAATGATTTTTGGCGTAAAAGAAAAATCTATAATTTTGACCCATGCAATGAATAGTTGGCAATTACTACAAATGTAACCTTGCTACTTATGACTGGTTTTGTGGTCCAGGGTCACAAATGTAAATGTAAATGTAGTTTTCTCCAATCAATGAGTTTTTTCGAACGGGATTAAAATCGCAAAGTATGTCTGTTAAACACAAATTTCTCTAACGACCCCCTGGAAAAACTAGTCCACTCCAAATAGGGCTTATGAGTGCTTTTCAAACATTTGTAGCACATTTTAACAATACCATGATAATTTTGGCCACTATACTTGTGAGATTTACATATAGTTTCATATCTGCTTTATAGCGCAACTGACTGAGCTCACACATATGAAAACTTTTAACTGCACAATGAATCTCTTTATGAAAAAATAAATAAAATAGTTAAACTAAAGTAACCACACATTAACCATGGTTTTGCTATACTAACAATATAGTAGGGCTGCACGATTAATCGAACCCGATTAATAGCGATTGCATGCACATTTTGTCAGTAAAGCCGGTTCTGTGATTAGTAGTAAATCTCCATCACCTGCTTTCAGGTGAAGCAGCATTTACTACACAGAGCCGTAGTTCACTGACAAACTTTGCAAAATCACATTCATACTCGCAGACGATACAGTCATAGGATTATGAAATCGATTAAATCATTCGCAATAATGACAGCTGTTTGCGTATCTTCTCAGTGAACTACGGCTCTGTGTAGAAAATGCTCCTCCATCTGAGAGCATATGAAAATACATTTAATAACGTTTTTACTCCAAACTCACTCCATTGTACTCTCTATTCTAACTCACTTAGAATAGAGAGTACAAATTTACTACTGATCACAGAACTCTGCTTCACTGAAAGATACGCATGACAATCGCTGCTTCTGCCTCATCGTGATTTACTGCCTTTGCGATTTAATCTCAATTATTTGTGCAGCTCTATCATATAGCTTCACCAACTTAGCAAATTGAATTACTGATGTTCAGACTGCATTCACTAATCAGTACAACTGAAAGAAATTCGATTCAAAGAAATTTGATTGAATAATGGTGTCCAAACAGCACATGGAAAAACATCCAACAATCTTGTCACTTTACAGAAAAGAATAATGCATTTTAAAGGACACAGGGTGAACTGCTGTAGAGAAAGTGCAGCTCATCACATGTAAATGCATCATATTAAAGCTTAAGCACAAACAAAATCATAAAGATCCTGTCAGGTGCTTAGACATGTGTGTGTTATTTAATGCTTTTTAAACATGTTTTCCCCAATGCAAAACCTTTTAACAATTTCTTTATATGCAATTTTTTTTTTAATTTTATAAATATGTGTACATGTTCATTTTTGGATAAAGGCTTATTCTGACAGCAAGCAAGTCTCTGAATGAGCATTAGCACGAAAGTACAGGAACAGATGGAGCACAACAGAAAGAGAGTGCTTACTACAGGGTTTCTGCGGATCTTTAAAAAGTCTTAAATACCTTTAATGGTATAAGTTAAATTATGTTTCCAAGAGGTCTTAAATTTAGGGATGAAAAACAGAAACTGTCCTTAATATGGCTTACTGTGATGTGACGATTAAACTTCAATAGACTATTATGATTTCATTGGATAAATATGAGTGCTGCAAGTTTCAAACTAGCTATGAGTGCAGAGCTGCTTTTAGATGACAGCAAATGAATTTGAATTTAACTACTGGCAGATAATGAATTTGCATTTCCAATCAGCCAGTCTGATTTGTGCAAAATAAATGCTTTTGTTAGATACCGTTTCATATATAAAGGGGTCATATGACAAGGCTACAAATAACATTAGTGTGTTTGGTGTAATGCAATGTTTACATGGTTTAAGGTTCAAAAAGCACATTATTTTCCATTTACCGTACATTATTGTTTCTCCTCTATGCCCCTCCTTTCTGAAATGCATTGATTTTTACAAAGTTCATCATTCTGAAAAGCACAGTGTGCTCTGATTGGCCAGCTATCTAGTTCGTTGTGATTGGCCGAATGCCTCAAGCGTGTGACAGAAATGTTACGCCCCTTACCATATTTGGAAACAGACAGCGTCTCCACGACATAGCAGCGGCAGCAACAATACTACAGCAAGAATAAAACTTGCGCCTTCTTTCTTTGCACAAACATTTGGGCGGTGTTATGCAAATCTTCCAGCACAGTGACATAGATATGTGGGGGTGTTTTAGGAGGGCATGGATGAGTCTTAACTTTTATAAAGAATATCTCTTTGGGTTTGAGACTTTAGTCTTTGCAACTTTACAGATATTATATATGCACGAACAGCTTGTGACAATTGCATATGACCCCTTTAAGTAACAGAAATGAATGGTTTGCATTCTGTTCTGCATAGTTCAGAAGTTGATATTGGGTTAAATTGAACTGTTTTAAACTATTTCCACTGTGTCCCCAAATTTATTACATGGTATGTTATAATAACTTATGCTTCTCAGGTACACTTAGAGACAGCATTAGTATTTGTTTGGTCATGTGATCGCAACACCATTTTCCACAATGCAACCTGCTCTATATCAAGTATAAAGCCACTTTAATTAAAGCCACTCATATGACATACTTCAAAAATATCATTACCATTACTGAAAGAAAACATTATAAGGATCAAATTATTGATTTCAGCTTTGAGAATGAACTCTAACCTGTTTGTGTCTCAGTATCTTCATGTTTGACTCTGAATGCTTCTTCAATCTTCAAGTCTTCACTCTCCTCTTTAATAAACGTCATCTTTATAACTGTATGTCATGTAGATCTCAGCAGTCTTTTTTTCACCTGTGTGTTTGGACACATTGTCATATTTAACATAAAACATTAATAAATAAAAATCTGAATTAATATAAACTTCCACATAAGTCTGTTGGAACTAAACTCTGCAGGGGCTGGCCCTGGAAAAACAGATTTTGACACACCAATAGATACAATGAAATCTGTGATAAGGTTTATAAACGACTTAAAATAAAAGATTTTCTTTTATTTTCTTGCAGCCTTCAACAGTTTACAATAAACTGATTTCACGCAAAATGAGACGCACTTTTTCTGTTAGTAGATTCGTTTTCCTCAACCGAAATATTACAATGTTACATCCGATAAATATTAAATCGCTTGTAAAAACAACTGTTAAACTTAAACTCTTTAAATGCTTAAAAATCACAAACCTTTCTACAGCCGAATCACAACAGAAGCAGGAGCGCGGCGCAGCCTTATGACGTCACATAGACAGCCCAAAATAAAAGTACATACTAGCGAATAGAAATTTAAGTGAGAAGCGATAAATTTAAGGTAAACGCATATGTCAGTCAGACATACAAATCGTATGTCAGAGGTCTTCAGTTTTATTTGTGAAGAAATGGTTAAATACACGTTTGACCCATAATGTGCCAAAAATAACTACCAATGAGGGAGTGCAGCATATCTAAGATGGGAGAGTCTATCTAAAGGGGTCAAGAAGCCATTAAAAAAAAAAGTTTGCTGCCTTTTTTGGAAGAGCCATATGAAAGGTAATTTAACTATTACACAGTGATCAAGGTTTGTTAATAAAAATTACTGCAACACACACACATACACACACAAACACATCATATAACTTCTTATAACTTTTATTTGCTTGTTGTTATTTTAGTTGCTATGAAAGATTTGACCAGGGTGTTATTTTCCAAACTTTGCAAATTCAATAAGCTTATGTTTAGAAAATAAAATCTCCCTTGCCTCACAGTGCTTTGATCCACTGCCTGCACTGCTTTCCCCCTTTACCTCACACAAGTCCGGTGGGAGAGAACAAAGTTCTGCAGCAGTTGTGGAACTCCAGTAAGTCTATTTTACTCATTTAAACCTTTGAATGAAGTGATTCATTTCTCTTTAATACAAATGACGATAAGCCTATTTGTGAACTGATATTGGACTGATATTGTAGATCTACTGTCGTTTTGGGTTTTCCTCCGATCAGATCGTGGCAGATCTTGAGATTGCTGCAGTTGAATATCTATGCTTTCCTCTGTGTACATGAATCCTGACAAGTACAGTTTTAGCTGTATTATTCACTTCCCCTTCAAAAATTACTTTTGAAAAATGTTACGCTTATTGTCCCAAAACTGTTTACTATTAACTTCACTTATTTAAAATACATATTTGAAATACAGAATACTGTTTTTTTATTCCCTAGTGCAAAAATAGTATACTTAAGCACAATTTATTCGTACATACTTTAATATAACTAAATGTATTTGTGGCACACTATAAATTGGTATAGGCTAAAGTCTGTTAAATTGGGACAACTAATTTTGTACTAAATGCATTTTAGTTTAGTGCCAAAGCAGTGCTTAAGTACAACTAAATTAGTAATAAATATATTTATTTGTGCTAAAGTGGAACTATTTTAAGTATACTTAAGTACACTTTAAATATTCCTTCTTGTATTTAAGTTTTGAAATGCAGAATTCATCCTGCATAAACTTCAAATGTATTTCTCTGACATTACAATTACACTTTAAGAGTGTTAAACATGCATTAATTAAAATTATTCTTCAAGTTTTTTATTTTTTGTCCCTTACTTTTAGTAAGTTTAAAACGCACTGCAATGGCATTCAAAGTAATCTTGAAGTGTGTTTAACATCATTATTGTGTGCTTTTAATGCAAATTATGAATCTTTATAAATTATGGCACAGTTTTACAATTCGTCTTTTACTAACCATACCAGCTAACTCACTCACCCGAGAACGTCAGTGACACACTGGGGACAGACATTTGAACAATGAATGTAGGAAACACTGCCGACTAGATTCGAACCAAGGTCGCTGCGACCCTTTATTAGATGCGCCACCAAAGCAGACACGTGCTTGGCAAAACGTGTCTGGTTACTGTCCTAACCTCAGTTCCCTAAGAGATGGGAACGAAACATTGCATTAATGCCTTGGGGACTCCCTTCCTTACTAACCTACCTGAAATCTTATTGCACAACAGCAGTAAAGTTGCAACTCTCATTGGCCAATGCCAGCCAAGACGGCGAATAGGGGCGGGGCCCCCGACGCTATATAACGTGCCGTATTGGCGGCATAAACTCTGAATCTTCTGACTAGTTCCAAAGTTTGGATTATTTTACCGACTCGGACCTTTGAGTCTCGTTCAGCAAAATGAACGAATGTTTTTTCAAGTAATTTAGTTCATTTTGTTAAATTTAGCAAAATGTTATTAAAATGTTACATGTTACTTCCCTAACACATCTACTACTTACGCAAATGTTGATCACAATACAAACAATACAAAACTATAATGCTATAAGAAACAGAAAAGATTAAATCATTATTTACCTGGGTCTTTAGCCTTTGATTAGCTCAACTCACCTCTTATCTGACAAGTCTTCGGGCTTGAGTCTTTCGTTCATCACATGACAGCCCCATAAACTAAACCTATGCTGTCTGAGCCGGAAAGAGAATTGATTAGTTCACCTTTCGAGTCTGAATCTTTCTCTCATCACGTGACAGCCCCTTAAACTAAACCTATGCTGTCTCAGTACAGAACCCATGTTGTGCATGCGCGATTGAATGAATCACTCCTCGAGACGACTCGTTTATCCCGAGTCACAATAAAGATTTGTTCAAAATTAACGAATCATTAAAGAACGACCTATCACTACTTCCGACTGACGGTGTGTTCCAAACAGGATATATCACCCTCCCAAGGGCACTTCGGAGTGAAAACAATCATGGCAGCCATATTGAAGGGTCATTCCAAATCGAAGTGCTCAAAACTGGCCACTTCAAAGGGCCCTTCGGAATGAAGGATTTCGAAGGGTACAACTGATGGACACTTTGGGCTCCCATGATCCTTTGCATGATGCACTTGGAACACACAACACCTATTATACATGATTTTATTTAACACATACTTATTTACATTTAAAATTTGCACTATTTATTATTTTATTATTAGTTATTATAGAGGCTTTAGGATTCGTATACAACAAACTAATCCTTTTATAGAAGTTAACTCCAAAGCTGAATTTCTTCATAACCTCAAACAGGTAACCCACTCCAATCTATCGAATGCTTTCTCTGCATCAATTGACACTAGAAGTTCTTTCAAGATAGTTTATAATATGAAATAAATGTTGGGTATTATAATAAGATTGATGGCCTTTCATAAAGCCTGTCTGATCAGGGTTAATTATACTAGGAATAATCGATTCTAATCGTTTTGATGACATTTTAGCCAGTATTTTTATATTGACATTTAATAAACTTATGGGCCTGTATGAGCCCATAAAACAGTGAAATTACTGTATTCATAACATCAGAAACAGATGATTCTTCAAAAGCTTTAGAAAAGGCCCTCAAAATGTAACCACCAAGCTTGTAATGCAATATCTGAAAAAATTCAGCAGCAAAACCATTGGGGCCTGAGGATTTCCCTGGCTGTAGAGAAGAAATAGCAGATTTAACTTCTGTCAAAGAAAAAGAGGATTCTAATAAGTCATGCTGTCTAGTAGTTATAATTGGGACCAATACATTTAAAAAAAATAACTAAAAAAAACCTTTTAGACTGTATGAGTTACCTTCTGATGAATACAATTCAACATAAAACTGTCTAAATACACTGTTAATTTCTTTGTCATCAGTACACCTTCTATCCTCTCCATCTCTCACCGCTGAGATACAATTTATACCTGGTCTGTTCTTTATAAGTTTTTCCAACGAACAATTGGGTTTATTTCCCATCTCAAATAAACGTTGTCTAGCAAAAAAACAAAACAAAAAAAAACATCTCTCTCAGCCTGTGCTGTCAACAAATCATTTAATAACGTCCTAATTTGCTTTATCTTCTGATTTTGAGATATAATACTGCCTTTGTAAGTGGGATATTTGCTTTTCTAACTGAAGTTGTTTAGATATTCTATCCTTATTCTTTGTACTTATATAAGAAATTATCATACCTCTAATATAAGCTTTGTAGGCATCCCATAACACTCTGGGATCAGTATCTTTTAAATCATTACAAAATAAATAATAATCTGTTTTCTCCTTTACATATTCCACCAAATAATAAGGCTATAATTTCCAGAAGAAATAAGTTTTTGAACTATCTATTAAATGTATAGAGATAGTGACCAGGGCATGATCAGAGATGGTAATGGGACCAATATCTGCTTGACTGACCAAATGAGCCATATGACATGAAGTAAACATATAATCAATTTGAGAGGCAGCTTGATGCGGGTGAGAAAAAAAAGTGAACTCTTTAGAAGTAGGATTATGAAACCTTCAAATACCAAAAAGATTCTGTTCATAACATGCATCACAAATCAGACTAGAAACTTGTAGTGCAAAAGTAACTGAGGGTAATTTATCCATGGTAGTATTAAGAAAACAATTAAAATCACCAAATTAACATTATTACAATCTAAATTTGCCAATCTACTGAATACTTGCACAAAACAAATCTCATTTAGATTATTAGGGCCGTATATACATCCAATAACAATTTCCTTACCATAAAGTAAACCTTTTATAAAAAATAATTCGACCTTCTTCATCAGAATCTTGTGTTATTAGTGTAAACGGGAGGTTTTTATGTAGTAATATACAGACACCACAGTTTTTGTAGAAAAAGAAGAAGAAATCCGCCCTACCCAATCCCTACAAAGCTTTTAATGTTCCTTATTATTTAGATGGGTCTTTTGTAACAAAGCAATTAGAATATTATCCCTCTTTAATATATTTAATATTTTCTTTCTTTTAATAACATTATTTACCCTTTTAAGATTCCAGCTGCGTACCTTCATATATAAACTATTTTCCATATTCAAAGAACCTTTCTAATGCATCATTAGCATTGCAGAAATCAATGCTAATTGACACTTTTCACTGCTGGTTATATATGCTCTATATATAATCGTGTATATGACGAATTTGAATCTTGAATCAACAGCCCCTCTAAAACAAAAAGAATCACTAGAAAATATGTTCCACACGCAGTTCATTCATAGACAAAACATTAAATCATTTCCAAAGTACCTTAAAAACGGACACCTACATAATTAACATCCAAACCTAGGTGTATATTACAAGCAAAAAAGAAATAAGGAAAAGAAAAAAAATTATTCTGGGAGCTTCTTACATATGTCCCAAAGAACAAATCACAAATAAAATAAATTAACGTAAAATAAAGACGTAGACCAAAAACTAAGACACATGTTGAACTACCACACTGGCTGTTGTAAGATAAGAAGCACAACAAAGTTTAAATCTCCAAAACATATCTTGAACTTCTATTTCAATATAAATATAAACCATAAAAGATAAGACAGTATTAGTAATAATAATGATAATAACAGTATCTTACAAATTAAAGAACAACAAAAAAAGAAGAAGTAGGCCTGTTGCAATATAATAAGTCTTTTCCAAAAGAGTCCAGTGAGCTACATAGTCATAATTTCTGACTTACAGAGTTGCTTCAGTGTTCAGTTGAGCTTAAATTAGGTTAAGAAAAGTCTCCACATCCATTGTATTGTAAAGGTACACCGCCTTTGCTGTAGGAGAGTCAAACACCTTAATGCGTACATAAATGCATATCTGATACCAGCATCACGTAACCGGCATTTTCTAGATCTGAAACCCAGGTAACCATCGACGTGGTCTGGGCTTCAAGATAAGAAAAACGCTGCTCAGCGTCACCTAGTCTACTAAGTAGAATATCGATTTTTGCAGACATGTCAGCAATTGGCTTGTGATGTTTCCATAGTTTCATGTTTTCTGACATTCTTTCAAAAATGCTAGATACAGCGTCTTCAGTCAAGTTGGCAGTCCGAGAGTATGCCTCGTTTTCTTCCTCGGGCTGGCCGTCCGCGTTCTTAAGTTTGGAGAGTTGCTCTGCGTTGTACTTTCACGAAAGAATCAGATTGATTCCAAAGTGTCTTCAGTGACATTTTACAGTTTATCCCCTATTTAATCAGCCTACAGTGCTAATAAAATTCACACCATCTCTCAAACACTGCCCATGTACAGGCATACAGGCGTCTCATAGAAGGGGCTCGCACCTCTGTAATCGTGTCCATCATGCATGTCCACACACCATCCACACCTGAAGTTTCCACCATTCGGGGTTGGGGTCCGTCTCAGAGGGATCGGCCACGGAGGAGCCATTAGAATTACCAGTAGATAATCGGGAAGGCCTCTTCCAAGGACTGTTCGGCCAGTACGGAGTGACTAATAACACTGATGCCTTCTCCTCTCTGATTTTTTGTAGCACTTGTGACAAAATCTTCAGCGGGGGGAACGCATACAGACGGTCATTTGGCCATGGCATCGTGTGTGTTCCACACCTAGGGGAGAGCGTGACAGAGAGAAGAACAGAGGGCAATGCGTGTTCTCCTCTGTCATGAACAAGTCTACCTCCGCTTTCCAGAACCGTTCCCAGATCAGCCTCACTGTCCCGGGGTTCAGTCTCCATTCTCTGTAAGGAAACGACGAGGGGCGATCTAGATACGAAAATATGTGTCCTTCAGGTCCACCGAAATAAACCAATCTCCGGATCGAATCTGCATGAGTATCAGCTTTAGTGTTGACATTTTGAAAGCACGTTTATAAAATGCACGGTTGATGGGTCTCAGGTCTAAGATTGGATGGAGACCACCTTCTTTCTTTGGAACGAGAAAGTACCAGCTGTAAAACCTGCTCTCTCTCTCGCTCGTTGGAACTACTTCTATCCCGTGTTTCGCAAGGAGATTGAGAAATTCTTGCCCCAGCACCGGAATGGACTGCCATGTGCTCGCAAAAAGACACAGAACGCGGAGTGCCTTGCCATCTGAATTCTGAGCAACGCCGCTGTATACCAGGGTCGTGTTCAGAAAGCTCACGGGACGAGTGGGACCGCTGTATGTTAGCGAGGGCTGTGCCTCGCTGATTAACGGGGAGCGCGAGCCTTCTGCTGAATGTGTGAGTGCCACGGACATGTGTTTGTGTGAGGTGTTGAGAGCAAGCCGCGGCTGCGGAGGTCCGACACCTGATATAGGGGCGTGAGTATCGCCAGATACATTGGGAAGCTGCAAGCCAGACTCTACTGGCGGTTTCACGGCTGAATGTGAAGCCGTTATCGCTGGAGCAGGAGAAAAAAGCTCTTTTCGTTAGAGTGTCACAGACTTTATTGCATTTTGAACATGCACAACACAGACACACATTCTCGTAGTCACCTGCAACTGCCAATGGGACAATTGGGACTGCCAATCCAAGGACTGAGTGCCATCCAACCAGAAGAGCCAGGATTCCCTCAGCAAATGCAAGTAACAGACAAAATCTTCTCCTTGCTGAAACTGGTGCTGAATCTTCTTTAGCAGTTAAAGATAAGCCAAATATCTGCTTTTTTGATTTTCTCAAGTTGCAATTTAAGAACTAGTAGCAAATACTAGACTTTTGGGACTTCAATCAAACTCAGTAACTCTCATCCTCTGAACTGTATGTGTGTGTGCTTTTTAGTAGTATAGTTCCATGTATCCTAGAGTAGTAAACAATAAATTCTTGTTTCATTATAAAGAAGCAGTGTCTTGTGTTGTGTATTTATAAAGCTAAACGTTTGCCCAGATCTTGTTACCTAGCTCATAGGAAAAAAAATATTGCTAGCATGTACAGTATTAAGACCTTTGGCTGGACGCATAGTTGATAAAGTGTAAACTATCAATTTTGAAACTGTTTTAATCAAGTTGATTCTGAATCTTTAGACTTGATTCCCTTTGAACTTGGGGTTAATTTTTACAATTGAGTCAGGCTTCTTCAGCCGCTACTTCCTTGTTCCCAAGTAAGATGGCTCCCTCAGACCTATTCTAGATTTCAGACACCTGAATTGCACACGTATGAGATGGCCGTTCAAGATGTTAACTTTGAAACAGATCCTTGTGCAGATTTGCTGCATTAATAAATTGCTTAACTGTTTACATTTACACTTACATTTAATCATTTAGCAGATGCTTTTATCCAAAGCGACTTACAAATAAGAACAATAGAAGCAATCAGACCAGCGAGAGAACAACAACAGTATACAAGTGCCATGACAAGTCTCAGTTAGTCTAGCACAGAACACGTAGTTATGTTTTTTTTTTTTCAAGAATAGAATAGAATAGAAAAGAAAAGAAAAGAAAAGAAAAGAAAAGAAAAGAAAAAAGAAAAGAAAAGAAAAGAAAAGGTAAGTGCTAGTATTAGTTGGTCAAGTGCTGGCGAAAAATATGTCTTTAGATGTTTTTTGAAGATGAGTAAAGACTCAGCTGTTCGAATTGAGATTGGGAGGTCCTTCCACCAGCTGGACAAAGTCCAGGAAAAGGTCCGTGAGAGTGATTTTGAACCTCTTTGGGATGGCGCCGTTCACTTGCAGAACGCAAGCTTCTGGAGGGCGCACAAGTTTGAACTAGTGAGTTTAGGTATATTGGTGCTGTGCCAGTGGCCGTCTTGTAGGCAAACATCAGTACCTTGAATTTGATGCGAGCGGCTACTGGTAGCCAGTGTAACCTGATGAGGAGAGGAGTAAAGTGAGCCTTTTTTGGCTCATTGAAGACAACTCTCGCTGCTGCATTCTGGATCAGTTGCAGAGGCTTGATAGAACATGCAGGAAGGCCCGCCAAGAGAGCATTACAATACTCCAGTCTGGAGAGAACAAGAGCATGGACAAGAAGTTGTGTTGCTTGCTCTGACAGGAAGAGTCTGATCTTGCTAATGTTGTATAAGGCAAATCTGCAGGACCAGGTCATTGTAACAATATGGTCTGTGAAGCGTAACTGATGATCCATCACAACTCCTAGGTTTCTGGCTGTCATGGAAGGAGTTATGGTCGACGATCCCAGCTGTATAGAGTAGTTTTGATAAAACAATGGATTAGCTGGAATCACAAGCAGTTCTGTCTTAGTAAGGTTGAGCTGAAGGTGATGGTCCTTCATCCAGCTAGAAATGCAAGCAGCTACCGTCAGATCATCTGGTTGGAATGAGAAGTAGAGTTCAGTGTTGAGTGTCATCAGCATAGCAGTGATAAGAAAAGCCATGCTTCTGAATGACAGATCCTAATGACGTCATGTAGATGGAGAAGAGAAGTGGTCCAAGCACTGAGCCTTGAGGATCCACAGTAGCAAGAAGTTGTGACTTAGAAACCTTAACCCTCCAAGACACCCTGAAGGACCTACCTGAGAGGTAGGACTTAAACCACAGGAGTGCGGTTCCAGAGATGCCCATCTTTCTGAGGGTGGACAGCAAAATCTGGTGGTTAACAGTGTCAAAAGCAGCAGACAGATCCAGCAAGATGAGTATTGAGGATTTGGAAGCTGCTCTCGCCAGTTGCAGGGCTTCAGTAATGGAGAGCAGGGCAGTCTCAGTTGAATGGCTGCTTTTCAAGCCAGACTGGTTGCTGTCCAGGGGGTTGTTCTGTACAAGAAACATAAAGAGTTGGTTGAACACAACTCGCTCAAGTGTCTTTGCAATAAATGGAAGAAGGGATACCGGTCTGTAGTTTTCTAGAAGTGCTGGATTTAGAGATGGTTTCTTCAGCAGTGGGCTTACCCGAGCCTGCTTAAATGCTGTGGGAAATGTACCAGAGTGAAGCGAGGTGTTGATAATGTAAGTGAAGGTATGACTGAAGAAGAAATGCCCCGAAGAAGGTGGGTGGGGATAGGATCAAGTGGACAAGTAGTAGGATGATTGGAAAGGATAAGTTTGGAAATGTCCATCTCCAAGAGTGGAGAGAAGGAGGAGAGAGAGTGTGTATTAGTTCTTATGAAGTTATCATCAGTCTGCGGTGTGGAGAATTGGTCAATGATGGTTCTTGTCTTATTTGTGAAGAAAACTGCAAAGTCATTAACTGTAAGAGATGATGAAGGGGGAGGGGGGGGGACAAAGAAGAGAAGAGAATGTTTTGAAAAGTGTGCGAGAGTCAGAACGGTTGTTAATTTTGTTGTGGTAGTATGTTGCTTTAGCAGTGAAGACATTTGCAGAGAAGGAAGAGAGGAGTGACTGATACACACTGAGGTCGGTAGAGTTTCTTGATTGGTGCCATTTCCTCTCTGCAGCCCTGAGTTTAGAGCGATACATGCCATACAGTTGTGAACTCCATCAGGTCTTGAAATCTCCACTAAGAAGCAGATGAAGTGAATCAGGTGTTTTTGATTAGGGAGACATATAAAATGTGCAGAGTTGAAAACTTCCACCAGCCTTCCATTCAGTTTCTGAATCTAGATGCTCTGTCTTGAATGTATTCTCCTGATATTCTACCTGACAACATTTGCTAGACAGACTCCGCTTCGCATCGTGGCCTCATCACCACCTCAGGTGTGCATTATTTTCTAAGAATTCAACAGCCTGTCATCAATTATTCCTTACTTATACTATGGGGCCATTGAATGCTTGAATCTGATTGGCTGACAAACTGAAGACAATGAACAAAGTTTCACTATTAGTAGAGAAATTGCTGCCGAACACTTTTGAGAGACACACAGACTCAGAGAGGCAAGTCACACACTTAATTTCTCTCTCTCTCTTTCTGATAACTTAGTTATTAGCTGCATTAGTCTGCTATCAGCGGCTCAAGCCTCCGTTACTAGGTCTAAAATTACATTTTGGAATTAGCAACGGGGGCATTAGATGAGATGCCGAAGAAATGAATCCTACTCACAATAGCGCTTTAAGTACAAAAACCTTTAAATATATAATCTGATCAATGTCTTAAGGTGTGGTAACTGTAGTATAATCTGAATAATTGAATTGATCCGTTGAATTCTTAGAAAATAATAGACACCCGAGGTGTAACGTCACAACCTTGGGTGTGCATTATTTTCTAAGAATTCAATGGCCCGTAGTCAATTATTCCTTATATGATTTATTACTCTTTATTCTACACTGCCCTTGTCACCTCCCTTATGAATGCGCTGATGATTTCCTGGTTTTATGAAGCCCCTCCCTCAGAAATACACAATAGGCTCAAATTGGTTTGCTGGCCAAATGTGTTGTTATTCGCTAAACAGTCTAGTGCGAGTCTAAATGTCACGCCCCTCACCTCAGTGGCATGTGCTCTGGTTGTATTGTGAACACTGGCATCATCAATATTGGTTATCAGTTTGAGCCTGATTGACACCAGAGAATATTAGTGAAGAGAACTGCGCAGATCCTGTGCAAACACGTTATGGCGTTATTTCCCTGTCAAATGTCGAGAGCGCATTATTGTAGCGAGAAAGATCATTAATATAATGCGCGAGCGCGAATCTCTCTGCTCGCGCGCGGAATATAATGTGCGGAGCGCGAATCTCTCTGCTCGTGCGCGGAATATAATGTGCGGAGCACAAATCTCTCTGCTCGCGCGCGGGAACTGGGCGCGCGCTCTCAGATACACGTTGCTCTTGTAAGAATTTTCTCTGGGCTCGCTCAGAGAGTATGCCTGCACTTAAAACATGTTCAGTGCAATCGCGAATCTCTCCTGTTCGCTTAAAGTAAGCGTGTATGTGCTTAGACTGTGTCCCGTGCGTTCGCGCATGGTCAAGTACTCTTCTCTTCGATTTCTTTCTCTTTGCTCTTGGCATAAATCCTGTCAAAACGGCAACAACCAATCAGAAATAGGCTTCAACGACTGACCAATGAAAACGCGACATCGTACATGGAATCTTATTGGTTGATATTGAACCGCACATGGAACACATGGAATAAGTTCACTTAAGTTCAATCAAGACGAGCCGAGATGGATCCGCCGAATCGACGATGTCAGGTAACCAGTTTTATTTGTTTTGATGTTAAATATGTCAAATGTATCTTAGAAATGTCTGGGAAGAGGGCGATTGGATTATTTTACATATAAATTACCTAGACTGACAACCACACTCTTCACACTACGTGCCATGCCCATTGAAAGTGAGATTTTTTAGCCAAATAGATTTGAAAGCCGATTCCAAAAGGCAAAAATAATATTTTACGTCTGATAATTAACACATTGTCTCGTGCAATCACACCAGTGATTAAACATTAAGTACGTAGCGAGATCAACTGCTAAATTCAAATCTGAACAAATATTTCGGGGGAATCTAAGATAAGGGGGCAAAATGCCCAGGTAATATTATGTTATCTATGGCTGTCACGAATGAAGTGATGTGAAATTAATGAAAAGTGTCATCATCACTTTCTGTTAATGCAGTTTGGCCAATCAGAGGCATTTTGATTAACGTTACTCGCCACGGAGAACGCTGGAGTTGTTTACTAAATTAATTCTGAATGTACTATCACAGTCTTTTTCTTTCTTTCTTTCTTTCTTTCTTTATTTTATAAATTATTAATCAGCAATAAATATCATAAATGATGTAGGTTACACATTTTGTAGTATTAAGGTGGCTTTTGTTGATGTTGATTGGTAACATAGTATTGAGATTGACTTAAGTACCAGGTTATTTGTATTGGATAAAAAAGAAAAAACACAGATACAGTGCCTTACAAAGCTAAAACCCTTAATGGAAACATTAATTTCTGTAACCTAACTAAAATATACAAATATTGATCTACCAGATAAAATGTTATGGTTTAAAATTCTAAAATGCTGTATACTGTATTACTATTCCAGTCTGCCATCATCGATGAAGCAACTCGTCATCTCATAACATTGATTAGTGATCAGATAAGATCAGACAGCCAGCTACAGACAGGGCAGATTCAAACAACTGCTCAGCAGCAGCAGACACCAGTGCAGAGAGAAATGACCAGGTTATTTATGTTTAGGAAAGATTGTAATTTGATCTCAAAAGGGACGAAAAAGGTTTCGATCTCCATGTAAAGTGGTCAACACCAGCAGCAGGACTCTGTCCATGCAGTTTTATTTAGTCAATAAGAATGTGGAAAAGACACCAAAACCATCAGATGATTTGACACTTTTCCTTGCTGGAATGGGAAGGTGTACAGTTAAATTATCTGAAGATGCTGACCACTCTGAAGTAAATTAGAAAAGGACATAAGTGAGCTGGATCAAAAAAAGGTTTAATATTAAATCGATTTTACTACAGTATTGTTTGCATTCCATTGTGAATTCTGTTCAGATTATAGCACATTATCAGGTTGTTGGGGGCGGTTTCCTGGACAGGATTTAAATTAAGCCAGGATAGGCCTTAATCCAGAATAGTAAATTGTGGTTTAAAAAATGGCTTTCTGAAACACAGATTAAGTACAGATTACTAAAACCTGGACTATGGAGTCCTGAATTGAAATAAACTAGATTAATTTAAAACCAACTGTGCAAATCTGAATTAGCATGAGAGAGGTTGCCTAGAAAACATAGAATGAACCAATAAAAGCTTAAAATTGCAGGGAACTGAGAAGAAAATCCAAGGAAAACAATTGCAGCAAAAAAGACTCCAATATAAAAACATACCTAAACAAGAGATTTATTTTAAAGCAAGCAAAATACTCCAGCTGTGAAAAAATAAATGCATGGAAATCTGTTTGTAATGAATTATTTTTAAATAGAATAATTCTATATGTATAATAATCATATGATTATTGAGGCTTTTGTTTTGTCCTTTACATAGCAACAAACTAACATAACTATTTACACACGTGATGATCAGTGTTGGCAGTCTAGAAATGACACTGGTTTGATCTAAAGGACTATCTTAGTAGTTGCTTCATTTTTAAAAAAAGGCAATTGTTGTTATCAGGTCCTCAACCCAAACACAAACTCTACAACAGTAATCTCCAAAAACATTAACATAACAAAAACATTTACATAATAGAACATTTAATAGTAAGAAGTCTGTCCATATACTCATCTTTCTAAAAACTGCATAAAATAACACTTTTTAAACATTTACTCTCCCACTTCAGCCCGGTGCAAAGCATGATGGGGAGTGAAAGTAATGTTTGATTGGGTTACTTGACCGAAACATGTTATTTCAAAATGAAAACATCAAGTGAGTTCTAGTAACCATTTCAAGTCAATTTTAAATGAAGCAATAACATTTGAACAAGAAACAATGGTGTTAAATCAAAATAAATTGTTTAAATAAAGTGAACAGTATATATGGATTGATATACACTGTATATGTATATATACATGTATATACATACACTGTAATATATGTGTCTTCTTTGAAACAACGTTAATCTGAAGTTAAACCTGTCTCCTGGTAGGTTTAATTTAAGCCTCAATTTAGTCCTGGAGTAGCTCTAGTCTTCCTCCAGGAAATCATCTTATTAAACTCTAGACTATACTAAGTCTAGGACTATTTTAAACCATGACAGAGAAAGCAGATTTCTGTTAATCTGGTTTAGAGGGCCATTTTATTCTAGGACTAGGCATAATCTCTGTCCGGGAAACCGCCACTTATTGTATGCAGATTCATTTTAGTATATTAAAAAGTTTTAAAGTTGTAATGTACTGAAAGTACTGTTAACATTCTATTCATTTTTACCATTTGTGTTAAGTATGTCTGCTTTTAAAATAAATGTAGGAGTATTACTGAATGTTTTGGTTACCCAGAAATCTGTTTTTGTGCAGATAACAAGGCAACTGATGGAACACTATCCAAAACTCACTGGAGGGTGGCTCCTGTACAAGCCTCTTGGTAATTAAGATAAAAATATTCTAAATTCTAAATTGTATTCTAAATTTACAAATGTGAAAAAATTACAACATGTTGTTATTGTGTGACACCGAGTAAGAACCTCAGTAGTATCTAGTTGGATTTGTTGTCTTTAAAGGTGGATCAGGACAGCGAAAACTGATGATTGTCCCACCAGAAGCTGATGGCTATAATGGCTAGTATTTAAAATCATCAAGTGGAGGTGGAAAGATTACCATGTTTATAGTTCCTCTTCAAGAGGAACTAGATACAATGCCTCTTCCTTCAGATGCCATGGAATTTCAGAAAATGCCAAAAGCAACCTGCCAAAACTGCAGCTTGTCCATGCCACTACAAATCTTGTCTATGCATGTTAAGTCATGCAATACCATTGAACCGTCCACTGAGGATGATACCACTAGTTCTGGAAGGGTAATTACATTTTTAGGAAAACTTTAACCTCACTGTAACATTTAAATGTTCTTTAATGGAAAATGTTGTCATGTTTTTTGAAAGGTGATTATATGTCTTATATTTTCATTGTAGTCTTCTCCTCTTCCTGTATTCAATGGATCAGCATTACCAAAACCCATTTCAGAAGGTGGCAGCAGCACTAGTAAAGCAAGCTCCGAGGTATCAAATTAACAATAGCATTTACCATAAAATTGTACTACCTAACACTAATTCTAATTTGTTGGGTTTTTTTTTTAACGATATTTAGTGGTGGATAAATTGACTTGCTGATGACTCTTAATACATATGTTTTCATTGCAGTCTTATCCTGTAGCCACTACTGCTGGATTGTCCTCGGCAGAAGCCAGCACTAGCACTAATAAATCAAACAATGAGGTATCAAATTAACAATACTGCCAGACCACTACTACCCAGCATAGTTCTTTAATCATTATAGCTGAAGTGTTTTTGTTTTTTTTTGCACCACTGTATGAACATACAGACAAACTCAGATGGACAGGTCACTTAAAACAAAAATAGCAATGATAATATTTATTTAGCAATAAAGAGACAATGTGTACAGTTAGCAAAGAATTCAGCTGATGAATTTCATATTTATAGTTTCTACATTATGACAATGTGAGTATATGAGTATTTTAACATCGAAAATAATATGCACTTTAGCTTTAAGTGATATGTATAGTTTTTTTAGTGGTAATTTGTTTTCTTGGCTGATTGCATTATTGTGTTTTTAGGCTGCCTGTCCACTGTGTCTAAATAATTTTCCAATGGATTATTTAGAAATTCATGCCAGCTTTTGCGGTGAAAGGTAACTTAATTCACAAATTGCAATACAATGGATTTAATTAATTTAGTTGTCTGTATTTTTAATTCGTTGTTTTATTCTGTTGCACGTGTGTTTGATGCAGTTTGGAGAATTCCAAAGCACCGATTTCTGATCTGGAAGATATTTTTGAACCATTTGGCTGTAAAATCGAAAGGTATGACTATTTTTTTTTTTTTTTAACTTGGATATACAATTTTACATTTTTTACAGCAGTTAATATGTATTAAATATTTTAGCTGTAATTTTTGGTTTTTTTTCTTCTTACCTAGCCTTGAAGATGTTCTCAAAAGCATCAGTGCGGCCGTAATTACAGAAGGGCATAGATTTGACATCACCGTATCGAGACAAAACATGCTGGAGAGGGGCCATTAACAAACTGAAAGTTGCCTTTATAGGTGAAGCTGGAGTAGACACTGGGGCACTGAGCAAGGAATTTCTCACAGGCATGATTGCATAACATGAATAAAAATATATTCAGCAATTGTAGATCAGGGTTTTTCCAAACATTCCTGGAGTTTCCTGATCACTGCATGTTTTTAAAGTTTCTCTATTTTTAACACATCTGAATTTACTCATCAGCTGATTAGCTGGGTTTCAAACGGGAATGGTTGGTGCTGTATATGTGATAAACTTTTACAAGTCATGCAGAATTGTTACAATAACCATTTTCTCATTTAAGAAATTATCAGAGGCATTGAAGGGCGTTTTTTTGAGGGAGGAGCACCAAAGTATTCTCTGTCTGATCTGGACAAAGGTCATTTCAAGTATGTATTTTGATATTTTATAAGACAATAATTTCATCTCACTTTCTGTTATTAAATGTTTACTATGTGAAAAAAAAAAGTAAAGAAAATTATTTTGCTTATTCAGGACTATAGGAGAAATAATGGCGGTCAGCTTGGCCCAGCCCCAAACTTCATTGCACATTGGTGCTATAAGGTCCTGTGTAGTGGCTCTCTAGAGTTTGCGCACCTAGAAAAAAATTATCTGGGAGATGGGCCCTTTCGTGATCTTACAGCACAGGTATTTTTATTTAGATGATTATGATAGACACGTTTTTTTTAAAGAAGACCTTTGAGATATGCACAATTATTACAGGTTGAATCAGCTACAGAAAGCTCAATTACAGAGCTCACAGAAGACATTTTGAGCTGTGGCTATCTAGGCGTAGTCAGCTTAGAGAAGAAGGATGAAATTATCCGGTATGTAGGAATTGTTTATGAATATTAATTTGAGTGAGGTTTGGCAGAATTAAATTCATTTGTGTGCATAGAAATTAACTTTGTCTCTCACAATGCTATTTTTCCAGAGCTATTATCCTACATGCCACTCTTAAGTTGATCCCTATGCTGCAAGAGATTAGGAAGGGTTTGCAGCTTTATGGCATTGGTGGTCTTATGGAAAAACACCCAGAAATTTGTCAGCCTCTGTTTGTTCCTGGGACAGAAACGGCAGTAAGTATAGTAGTAGTAGTAGGCTTAGGGTGACACACCTGATTCAACTTATCAGCTCATTAGTAGAGACTGCAAGACCTGAAGTAGGTGTGTCAGATAAGGGCAACATACAAAATGTGCAGTGCTGGGGGTCCTTCAGGACAGGTTTGGGAACCACTGCTCTAGATAAGACTATGCTTTAATTAAAAAAAAAAAAAAAAAAAAAAATTCATTGTTTTTCAACTTTTACTTAACAGGTTGCGGATGCAGACTTTGTCATTTCCATTTGCCAGGCAGAGTTCAGTGAAAAGGGCTCATACAGAGAACAGGTCGAGGTTGCCATGATGAACCATCTGCAAGACCTTCTTCAGGAACTGGAGCAAAGTAAAAACACTAAAACTACAAATCCAATATTGTCTTAAAAGTGAATGTAAAATTCACACTAAAATAAAAGTTCTTATTACAAATAGTGATTTACTCACCTTCACATCATTCTAAACTTGCATGGCTTAGAAAAAAAATGTGCTGATTCATGCTGCTCTTATCAATACAATGAAAGTGAATTCTGACAAGGGGCTTGCAAGTATCATAACAATTCTGCACCACATTCCTTATTAAACTACAATCCAAGTCTTCCTCTTTATGTGGTCATTTAAATTACTTTAGGAAAATATTGCATAAAAGGTATTCTTCTTCACTGTCGTTATATAGAAAACTTTTTTCTTTTAAAGTAAAAACAGATTTTGAAAGATGAGTAAATGACAGCTTTTTTTTTTTAACTATCCCTTTAACTCAGGGGTGGGGAACGTTAACCCTATAGAGGGCTGTTGTCCTGCAGAGTTTAGCTTCAACCCTAATCAAACACATCTGAAGCTAATCAAGGTCTTCGGGATTACAAAAGTTACAGGCAGGTGAGTTTTTTTTTTCAGGGTTGGGCCTAAACTCTGCAGAACAATGGCCCTCCAGGATCAATGTTCACCACCCCTGCTTTAACTGAACAGCGATGCATTTCCCAAAAGCATTGTTAGCCAATTACGGTCACAAGTTTTGTTGATTTGTTGGCTGCGGAAAATGCACCCCAGTTTGTTGTTACTCGCTACCTGTTCAGGATGTTTTCCTGTCTTCAGTACTGGGATATGTGGTTGTTTTCAGCACTTCCATGACTATGTATAGTATAAGCAGTATGGAAGATGGAATGGATGGATTGATGATTATTAAAGAACATCAAGAGTCTCAAGAGAAGACACATTTCAAAATCACAGTGCAATTCAACCATAACTGTGAAGCAGAATATAATGAGCATAGGATATGTTATCCAACTGTGGCAGCATGCAGCAATACAATTATGCTACCTGTTAAACACATGTTAAACTATGAAGACTTCAAAACTGTGTTGATGGAGGGTTTCTTTCTTGGCCAGGAATTTCTGAAGGTTTAGCTGCACAAGCTTTTCAATTTAACATGGAAATTTATTAAGTTTAGAAACGATGGACACAATTTCTTTGCCAGGAATTTATTGCTTGTATGACATTACAGTTTCAAGTTGATAAATGTTAGTATAAAGAGTTTAAGCTGTCATATGGTAAGCATTCCACCAACACTGTTCAGCACCACATACTTCTTTGTGACAATCACTACAGTTTTAGTTTAGGGTGACACCCTAAAAGAGAGTGATATTGAATCTTACGATAAGTTCACTGTATCTTCACATTTTCACATTTGAATATTTTTTCTGATGTTCAATAAAGTGTAATTGGAAAATACATGTTTTCATCTCAAGTAGATCTGAACAAGCAAAGGACAATAGATTAAGCGTATTCACAATTTGTCAGTGAAAAATATCAAAGCACTGAATATAGATGTCTCTACCGTTCGAGTGTGATGTCACTGTAGGGTCAACAGCAGCTTGGAGGCTTCTCATTTCTTGTTCATTTAGAGGGGGGAGGAGTTCTGGAACCACAACTCCAAATACGGTTAATGGTTCCTCATGGAAAATGGCACTTTCCCAGTCTATGTCACAGTTCTCTACATCCTAGGGAAATGTAATCATTAAAATTCTTAGTCAAATAAGCAACCTCTAAGAAACATTATTTGTGTTAGAGAAATAAAACCTCTAAATACCTCTAAATTTTCAATCTCACTGATGCTATTCTGCATAAGTCCCACCTCCCACAACTGATGTGGGGTCATATTTCCCTCGGTGCGGAGTGGGTGATGGTTCCAGCCCTCAGCAAATGTCTGCAAGTCTTTGCGGAGACAGGGAAGAAACACAAAGTGGGCAAGGAAAATGTGTATTGTGTTTGAGATGTCCAGCAAGCCACCTTCTTCAAGACCATTGAGGGTATCGTAATATGTGGAAGTCACTGCTGTCCACACATCATGCCAGAGCCGTTCGATTCTGTAACAGGAAGAATGATTACTATGTGATACTTAAGAACACAAATGGAGCTAAATATTATGTAAAATAGCTTGAAAAGTCTAATCATGACTATAATTGAAAAACAAAGTATATTCTACATTTAAATATGGCATGGCTACAGAAAATTAAACAAATTTAACGAAACATCTTATCCTACAACCTGCGTTTTCTTACTTTACCTTTGGTTATGTACGCTTTTGCCAGAAATGAAACTTGCTCTGTCTGTTCCCCTTACAGTGAACATGAAGCGTGCAATGTTGAGGTTCTCGACTCCTTGATCACCCCTAACCCTTCGCATGAATGTAAAAGATTAGTCAATCGGTTTAACAGTTTAGCCAATAAGTTAATTTTTCATTCATGTTGTTCCAAACCTGCATGACTTACTTTCTTCTATGTAACACATAAGGAAATGTTAGTCTCAGTATTGTGTTAGTCTCTTAGTATGATAGCCCAGGTGAAAAAAGTACATTTCTATAATGTACTTCAAGTGCTCCATTTACCAGAAATTCTTCTTTAGTACTTCTTAAGATAATTTTAAGAACATCTAAGTGTACTCAACTGTGCTATTTTGAGACACCATTAAATATGAACTAAAATGTTACCACTTGTAGTACACTACGGGTTCAAATGTACTATAATGTACTTTATAAAAAAATACAGATTTTTACTAGCAATTACCTTGAAGGCACACCATTCTTCTCAATGGATTGTAAAAAGAAGGAAAAGGCAGTTGATGCCTTGTTGTTGTTAGCTGCATCCAAGTACATTATCTAAAGAGAGCAAATGCATAGCATGATGTTTACTTGGAATGGACAGTAGATATCACAACAAAATATGTAATGACAGTATTATTTATAAACATACAAACACATCTTATTACTGTTCTGGAAAAACCGTCAATGCCCCCAAATATGACAATGTTTTATCTAGTTGGAAGAAAACTAATTGTATTAATTATTTCTATTGCAGTCTCATGTACAATTAACTAATTGTATTAATTATTTCTATTGCAGTCTCATGTACAATTATACAAAAATGTTAGAAACCTACCTTATCAGTTTGTGGTTGGTATCCACATGCACTAGACTTCATCCACCCCCAGATCCACACAAGGTTTGTATTTGTGTAAACAAAATTAAAATTGTAAATATGGTTGGTTCTTGTTAAACATTTTTTATAATTATGTAATGTGATATCCCGAGGGTATGCATGACAGCACTCTGTTGGAAGTATATGTCCCAGGACGTTTTTTAATACAGAAGACCTTTCTCCAGCCAGGCAACATACCTTCCCATCATCAATCTATAGCCCACATGAGGCATTTGAGACTTGATGTTGGTCACTAACATATCAAGCTCTTGGTCACATATTGTACTGTAGGAGTCTGACACAGACAGTCCAAACTCTCTCATCCAACGGAAAACTGTACTTTCACGAACTCCTTACAGTTTGGCTATGCAAGGGACGGGCAGCTGAATCTCTAGCAAGGACTTAATCTTCTTATTTTCAACTGTTAATTTAGGTCGTCCCATAACTCCTGCGACTGCCTCCACCTCAATTTGAAGTGTTTTATTTTCAACCTGCTCTCTCACCAAAATACAGAGGTCTCTAAGGGCATTTACAATGCATTCTGGGATAACATTTTGTTCTTCTAATGCATCAATGAGTATTAGTTCATATGTAGATAATCGAGGTTGAGGCCTGAGGCAGAATGGCTAACAATATACTGCAGCTTATTCAGTAATCTGTCCAAGATTAGTCGTCTAAGCAAGATCTGTAGGGGAAAAAAAGTAGGCTAGTCATTATAAAATCTAAAGCAGATGTTAGACATCTAATATAACAGTTACTAATGGTATTTCTTACAATGAATAACAAAATTCCAGAACTACTAGTAATTGTCAGGTTTAAAGACACTATAATGACCTTTTCTAGACGTGTTCCCCAAACTATACCTTATTGTTGCTTAAAGGGATATTCACCCAAAAATGAAAATTATTAAAGTCATAATTTACTCACCCTCAAGTAGTTTCAAACTAGTATGCATTTTTTGATCTGCTGAACACAAAGGAATATATTTGGAAGAATGTCAGTAATTAAACAGAATGTCAGTACCCCACCACCACCACCACGTACTACTAGTAGAACAGAAAAAATGAGATATCTGTGTATGAAATATGACAAGCGTTGAGCGCGTTTGTCTCTGGTTCAGTGCAAAAGCACATTTGAATTTAGCAGTGAATCTTTGTATTTATTCTTTGCCATAATCCTAATTGAACACTGGGTGTGTTACAGCTTCAGAATTATATTTGTATATATCAACAGTGATACGGTATAGCTAAGAGTGGTCCAGACCAACCTTACTAACGTATGACTTACAGAAGTTATACTTAACCAAGAACGTTTCGGGAAACACGTATTAACGTTAGATACCACTTTAGCTTAAGGTATAATTTAAAAACGACAAAGAGTTAAGAAGGTTTCGGGAAATCCAGCCCTGTATCATTTCCTTTCAGATAACTTTAGAGTCTGGAGTACCAATGTTTACAATACATATTGTGCAGATAGATAGTCTATGTAATTTATATGTAAAATAATCCAATCGCCCTCTTCCCAGACATTTCTAAGATACATTTGACATATTTAACATCAAAACAAATAAAACTGGTTACCTGAGATTGTCGATTCAGCGGATCCATCTCGGCTTGTCTTGATTGAACTTTAGTGAACTTATTCCATGTGTTCCATGTGCGGTTCAATATCAACCAATAAGATTCCATGTACGATGTCGCGTTTTCATTGGTCAGTCGTTGAAGCCTATTTTTGATTGGTTGTTGCCGTTTTGACAGCGTTTATGCCAAGAGCAAAGAGAAAGAAATCGAAGAGAAGAGTACTTGGCCATGCGCGAACGCACGGGACACAGTTTAAGCACATACACGCTTACTTTAAGCGAAGAGGAGAGATTCGCGATTGCACTGAACACGTTTTAAGTGCAGGCATACTCTCTGAGCGAGCCCAGAGAAAATTCTTACAAGAGCAACGTGTATCTGAGAGCACACGCCCAGGTACCGCGCGCGAGCAGAGAGATTCGCGCTCCGCACATTATATTCCACGGCGCGCGAGCAGTGAGATTCGCGCTCGCGCATTATATTAATGTTCTTTCGCGCTACATTAATGCGCTCTCGACATTTGACAGGGAAATAATGCCATAACACGTCTCTTACAGGACATTTCAGAATGGTATGTTTTATATTTGTTATTGTCTCATACTTTTAAATATGCTGTTACTTGTAAATGCAACTGCTTATGTTAGCTTCTAATATATGGTTTTATCCTGATTAAAGCTTTGATATTGCAGAATACATGATTGCGTTGTATCATTTTTGACAGCATGTATTGCTTGTTACCAGTGCAACCACAGTAGCTCATAGCTATGTGAGAAATATCTGTCTGTCTATACACAAGAGCCCCTTTCACACAGTAATACCAGTAAATTTCCGTAAAATTACGGGAACGACTTTACGGTAAATTCAAAAATGCGCTGTTCACACGGTCAATGACAATCCGTCTTTTTTCCGGAAAAGCAACATTCACTAATCCATTGCAAAATACTGGTAAATTCTGTGACATCATCAACCTCTAAACAGCTGCGCTTGTATTTGTAAACATGGAGGAGTATATCTGGTCAGTATTTTTGTTGATGGTTTAATTTTTGTTTCAAACTTTCGCATTCATGAAGCTTTTTTTGTAACAGAAACATCGTAATAGACGACTTAGAAATTCTTCCACTACCACTTCGATTGTGATTCTCGTTTATTTTCAGATATTTAAGGCACAATGTTTTCAGTTTACTGATGACCTGACTTTTTGTCCTGTGAATGCCTTGCTCTCTGAGACGGTTAGTTATTTTATCATACGTTACTGCATTACTAACAGTTCCTCTCAGATGACGACAAATTTCTTCATCCGCCCGGATAAGGAGAAGCGCTTTAATTTCACTGTCACTCCAGTTGGATGACATTTGTATCGCAAGCCGTTTTAGCATTTAAAACTTTGGTTTGACTATCCAAATACACAACAGTGCGGACTGAATGCGTCATTTGCGTCAGATTGTTATGATTGGCCTGGAGTAGATGTCTTACGTCACCACGTTCTGAACTCGTGTGGCTTATACCGGTAATTTTTCTTCTGTGTTCACACACAGCAGAATTCTTGCAATTTACTGGTAATCTTACAACTTCTCATACTGGTAAATTGCCGGAATTAATTTAACGGTAATTTTCCGGAAAAGTTTGTATGTGTGAAAGGGGCTAAAGTGTATAATTGGAACACAGTTCATTGTTGGAGCTGACAAACTAATGATCTGAATCAGGTGAGAGAGAGAGATGCAGAGCAGAGCATGTGCAGAGCAGGGGGATGCGAGGAACAAGATTAAGAACCGCTGCTTTGGAACATTACATTTGAAACTTGTGAATCCATTAGAATCATTGGAAGACAGAATCGCAATTCATATATAAATCGATTTTTAAAAAAATGGATTACTCGGTGGATTTTTAGTACATTTTCATCCATAGCATCAATATTTTAGCTGCTTTCTTCATGTATTTTGTTAATATTTTTTTTTTTTATAAAACATTCTTACACAGAATTAACCATTTTTTTACTTTACATTATCTCGCTAAAGATTAATCCTATAATGCAGTGGAATGTCCAATATTTCATTCAGTTTGAAACTTTTATTTATAATATTTATTTTCACTGATGCATTTCACAACAAGACAGTTTAATTATTATTTTGATTCAAAAGTATCAATATAAGTAATGGAGTGATGCTTTTATACAGACGAAAAAAAATAAGAAGCCTCAAAGTATAAAATGGTGAAGCAAAAGGAGGTTTAATGCAAATAAATGAAGCAACAACGGAGTTGAAAAATGGGGTGGTGGTTGTAGAAGCATTACTTGTTTAGGCGTTTATCTGTTGTGAACAGATTCACAAAAAAAACAGAAAATCATATTTGGCCCACATCAACTGTGGTGTGAGCGTAGCCTTAATTTTACACAGACACGTATTTTCTGGTGCAATAGTAAATTGCTGGGCCATTTAAAATGCTTTCCACACAAAAAACACAAATAGGGTCTCACAACTGCATGGCTTTTCAAGTGTATCTGTAAGTGTAATGGCAACAGGAATTTTTTATTACACTGATCGCAATTAAATAGTTTTCCTCCAGAGTGAATTTGTAAATGACGTTTCAGGCCTCTTCCATATCTTAAACTTTTCTTATGCTGAAGACATGTGAAAGACCTCTTTCTAGAATGAATTCTCATGTGAGTCTGAAGATTTCTTTTATTTATATAACTCTTTCCACAGTGATGGCACATAAAAGGCTTCTTTCCAGTGTGAGTTATTAAATGATTCTTAAGGCGTTTCATGTGTGTGAAACTCCTTCCACACTGATGACATATAAAACAGTTCTCCCTTGAGTGAATCCTCATGTGCTGATTAAGATTTTCTTTACATCTAAAATTCTTTCCACACTGACCACATACGAATGGCTTCTCTCCAGTGTGAATTCTAATGTGGGTATCAAGGGTCACTTTACGAGTGAAACTTTTTCCACATTGACCACATATGAATGGTTTTTCTCCAGTGTGACTGTTCATGTGATAACTAAGGCCTAGTTCACGTGTGAAGCCCTTCCCACATAATTTGCAGGTGTAAGGCTTCTCTCCGGTGTGAATCCTCATGTGTTTTTTAAGGTTTCCTTTTTGAGTGAAACTCTTTCCACACTGTTGGCAGATAAAAGAGCTCTCTCCGGTGTGAATTCTCATGTGGACCTTAAGGTTTCCTTTTTCAGTGAAACACTTTCCGCACTGTTGGCAAGTAAAAGAGCTCACACCGGTGTGAATTTTCATGTGGACTTTAAGGTTTCCTCTTTGAGAGAAGCTTTTTCCACATTGTTGGCAGGTGAAAGGCCTTTCTCCAGTGTGAACTCTCATGTGGACATTAAGGTTTCCTTTTTCATTGAAACTCTTTCCACACTGCTGGCAGGTGAAAGGTTTCTCTCCTTTGTGAATTCTCATGTGTACTTTAAGATTTCCAAATTGATCAAAACACTTTCCACACTCTTGGCAGGTGAAATACCTTTTAGTTCCTTTCTTCTGACCTCTTTTTTGTGAGGAAGTCTTTTCAGTCTTTCTGGATATTTCTTCTGTCATAAAATCATGATGTCTCTCATGCTGATATTTCTGCTCCATTTCATTAAGCTTGTGATTCTCCTCCTTCAGCATCATCAGGTCTAAAATGAAAAAAGGCAAATACATGTTAACTCCAGTTTAAAGCCTCAAAGCAAAATACATCAAAATATTTAGAGATTCAAAGCATCAAAACCAACAACATGTACACTGTATACACCATCCTTTACTTTACAAAATAAGACAGTGGTTTTCAACCTTGGTCCGGGGGACCCACCACTCTGCACATTTTGTTTGTATCCATTATATATGATCTGATCCAGATCATCAGCTTGTTAAGCCGAGAGCTCCATAAAACGTAATGAGTGTCTCAGGGTGTATTCACACCAGAAAAGTCTGCTAGTTCATTTGCATTGGCCCAGACCTAATACAATGTTGTTGTTTTTTTTTTGTTTTTTTTGGTGTGGTTTGCTTTGACACTGCCCTTTTTTGCAAGAGAACACGAAATTGGAAACATAACAGGAAGTGCAAAAACAGACTAATCATGGAGATCTTTCGTAGTGCAATTTTTATTTTTTACTGATTTGGTGTTATCAGATACTAACGCAATATGAATTAACTTATGAGCATCATATTATACAATGTCATACAATGTTCTAATTATGACTTGCCACAAATTAAATCTATAGATATAAAATACTTAAAGCATATCACAATGTTATTTTAAACATTTAACCTAGATAAATGTGCTCTATTTGGCGCATAACCAATCGTTTGTGCGGAGAGTGGATGCTGAAGCTCGCTTCAGGACATCAGTGGAACCAAATTAAATACGCCGTCATTTTTGCTCATAAAGGTAAGAATAATACAACTTTCGGAAATGTAAAGGGTCTATTTTTATTTGTGTACACTCACAATATCAAGAAAACACTGTGCTTTTGTAAACTAAAGAAAACAAATAGGATGCGCTTGACTTCTCGGTCTTGAACAGGAGCACTTCACAAAAATGCACGAATTTCAGCAAATATTTTCCTTACAGACATGAATATATCTATAGAAAGCTTTAAATGTCCACAAAATGAAATTATTCAAATCCAAAACAAAAACTCTTATTATTATGTAATCAGTAAAGATGCATTTCTATCTAAAGGCACGTCCAATGATCAGATGGCAAGTCAGGATCATCAACTTCATTGCGACACAGACTCATAAAACACTAGTTTATTAATGAATAATTCAAATATCTCCTTACTATTTTCCCCCAACATAATCATGGTAATTTTTGCGGCAAGCTTTAGCCTATTTGGTGTGCTCACATCACGTTGCTGTGCGCCATGGTCATGAAAACTCATCATTTGCATGTGTTTTTAAGCATTGTGGTTTAAAAACAAGTGATTTAAGTCACTGAAATGCAAACAACAGCACTACAAGTGTGAGCTGTCTGCTTTTGAGCATGATTTCTGCAATTAGGTCGGATCGAGGTTGGGTCATATTCACACCTTAAACGAACCTTACCAGAGTTAGTTTGGAAGTGGACCGAGACCACCTCTTCAGCTGGGTCACGGTATGGTTGTTTGGTCCGCACCTGAGTGCAATTGCTGTATTCACACCTGCCAAAAAGATCCGCACCAAGAGGGGAAACGAACTTGAGTTGGATTTAATCGAACCAAACAAGACAGGTGTGAATACACCCTCAGATAAGAGAGACATAAAATGTTTGGTGGGTCCGCAGGACCAGGACTAAAAATCTGTAAGATACTTATTGTTGTGCAGCTGATAGTTTTCTATATCCTCACAGCCTGATGAAACTGCACAGCTATCCAGGTAAGCAGAGGTTATTAAAGATATTTAATGTAGGATGGCAGTAATTTTCTTCCATTCAATTCTGACAAGACAAAAGACAAAAACCTGAAAACCCCCAGGCATCTAGATCTTGCTTGATGTACTGTTACATTTTCTACAGTTAAGAACCCCATAAGTCTGTAATAAGGACCCAAATGTAGTGAGATAAAAGACTCAGTGGCCCTCATTTACGAAATGCATGTACAATAGAAAATTGGACATTACAGCCATTTCCACACAAAACTTGCCCTTTATCACTATGAAGTGGCTACACCTTAGACAAGCCTTCTGAACCGGGGCATTTTTAGGGGCATGACATTTATCAATGCCAATCATTTGTATGATGGGATTGACAGCATGCAAATGCAAAACTTGAAATCTATCAATATGGTCATGAGCGGGGGCTACGATCAAATCTCACGTCTGGCTTCAGCCTGTGTACGCAGGTTTTTTTAGCCTGAACTATAAATTTGGTGGAGAATTGTAGAATAACATGATTTTGTGTGTAGAATAACATAAATATGTGGTTAACATTTCTGCTTTGTGGAATATTTTAAATTGGAATATGAAAACAGTCCAACAGCAACTGAGCGTTTCGCACCGAGGGCATCCACCACAACTGAACTGTTCACTGAACTCATGCTAAGACTTTGATGCAAAACACAGTTGAGGATACTTTTATTAGAAGGAAATTTCCTTTTAAGAGTGACAAGGTCATTGATTAGAAGAGGAACTGGCTGTTTGCTAACAAGACAGAGATGCTGATTTTACTCAAATTGTCAATCAGAGTATGTACTTTTCATTCAAAGCTAATTCTTTTTTTTCCTCTTCTTTTATTTATTTTATTACTCAAAAATTATTCTTATTGTATTTTCCTAGTGCTCAAATAAATAACTTATACAATGTCTAAGATCCAGTCCAATTTTTTATAATTGAAAATGTATGCAGTGGTATGTATAATGACTAAAATAGTTTGCAATAGTTTTCGAATTTCTCAGATTTTAATGCGATTTACGTTATTTGCCACAATGTACATAGAAACATGAACGTAGATGTTTTCAGCAGATGTAAGATAACAGTGAATATCTGCATATATTTCTTCCGTAATTTCAGCTGTCTATATGAAAATGTTTAAAATTATTATTTACAATTCCATATACACCAGGAAAGACAAATTATAATGTAAAAAAAAGCATGGCAGTCATTCATTAATTGCATTTTTATTTCTGTATTGTGTTATATCTGTATGTTCGTAAGTGGTGTTACAAGTAGCACTAATGAGCTGGTGGGTTCATGGTGTGGTGGGCCGCTCTGTGCCAAAAGGTCCAGGGTCACTTTTTAGCCCCAGTCCGCCCCTGGCCCATAGTTAAAATGATAATAATAATAATAATAAATAATAATAATAGTCTGAACACTTAAGCAACCAGCTTCTGGGCTTACATAACTCTTCTCTTTCTTTCACAGTGTTTCACACAGACAGTTAATTGTTTCACATGAACAGCCTTTCAAAGTTATACACCTTTTCTGGATAACCTGTCTTACCACCACCAAAAACACATCCACTATACTGAGTATGTCAACCATGCACTTCAGCTCCACTGATGAGAATAATGAGGTCATCACCGCCCTTCTCGCAGGGTGGTGGTGGGCAATAATGGAGGTAGAAGATCTTTTGTTATTATTAAGAAGAATGAATGAGTGTGGGGACCTCACTTCAGGCCAGTGGTGGGGTATTCTTGACCCCACAAGAATCACCTATTACTCCTCAGTACCAACAGGAAGAGCTCATGCTGGCATGGTCCCCTGAGGGAGCACCTGTGCCAGACGTGTACCCACAGGGAGCACCTGTTCCTGTCATGCACCCACTGAGAAAAAAGTGAAAATCCCTGAAAATATGGGACTTTATAACAAGAAATGTCATCTTGACACCATTGTCCCTAAGGCCCCCGAAAGGGACCACCAAGGTCTGCCAAGACTGCAAAAGGAGCACCAATCCCTGTCTCTTCCCCAGGAGAAGCACCTGTTTCCACCAAATCCTCAGAGGAAACACCTACACATACCTCATCCCAAGAGGGAAGCACCGGTGCCCACCTTATCCCAAGAGGAAGGACCTGTGCCCACTTCGAACCAAGAGAAAGTACCTATGCAAGGCTCATTCCCTGAGGCAGCACTAGTGCCAACCTTGAGCCAAGAGGAAGCACCTGTGCCCACCTCGCCCCCTGAGGAAGTACTGGTTGCAGACAGGTCCCCGCAGGAAGCACCTGTGCCTGCCAGGCACCAACTGAGGAGAAAACTAAAAAACCTTGAAAATGAGACTTTACCTAACAAGGAATGTCATCTTGACACCACTGGCCCTAAGGCCCCCAAAAGGACCACCAAGGTCTGCAAAAACTGCGAAAGGAGCACAAGTCCCTGTCTCTTCCCCTAGGGAAGCACCTGTTTCCACCAAATCACCAGAGGAAACACCTGTACATACCTCTTCCCAAGAGAGAAGCACCTGTGCCCACCTTGACCCAAGACGAAGGACCTGTGCCCACTTCATACCAAGAGAAAGTACCTATGCCAGGCTCATTCCCTGAGGCAGTACTAATGCCCACCTTGAGCCAAGAGGAAGCACCACTGCCCGCCTTGTACCAAGAGAAAGCACCTGGGCCAACCTCATCCTCTGAGGAAGCACTGGTGGTAGACAGGTCCCTGCAGGAAGCAAAAAGGGACCACCAGCAAGGTCATCCAAAACTCCAAAAGAGGCACCAATGCCTGCCTCATGCCTTGGAGAAGCACCTGTTCCCACCAGTTCCCCAGAGGGAGCACCAGTGCCTGCCTCATACCAAGACGAAGAAATGCCAGCCTCATCCCAAGAGGAAGCACCAGTGCCCACTGCAACCACTTAGGAAGTACTTGTACCTGCCAGGTCTCCAGAGAAAGCACCAGTGCCTGCGTCGGATGGGGGTGTGAAGATCATTCCACCAGCCAGGAACGGTAAGCAAAAATGTCGTGATTTTCCTCTGTGATAGTACCATGAGACATCACTCACTTGTCATATGTATCTTCTTGACAAAAAAACAAAAACCTTGAAAAGTGTAGTATTTTGAAGAGAGGTTGAAGCATTTCAAAGGTGTTGATGTAGTTATATGCAAGTTGCTACACCAATTCATAAGTGGTACAATTTGCTCAGGCCAATGTTTTTTTTTGTATACAACATTAAAATTCTTTTTAGAAATAAAATGCTTGTTTGTTTGTCTTAGAACCATAGGCCTATGCACATTTTACACTTAACTTCAGACATTTAATATGTGGTACAGTACAAATATTTTGTTTTGTTTGGGGATGACATTCTTGTTGTTTTGTATTCTTATGTCTTTATAAGAATCACCTATTACTCCTAAGTACCAACAGGAAGAGCTCATGCCGGCAAGGTCCCCTGAGGGAGCACCTGTGCCAGACGTGTACCCACATGGAGCACCTGTTCCTGCCAGGCACCCACTGAGTAGAAAAGTGAAAATCCCTGAAAATATGAGACTTTATCTAACATGAATTGTCATCTTGACACCATTGGCCCTAAGGTCCCCGAAGGGAACACCAAGTTCTGCCAAGATTGCGAAAGGAGCACCAGTCCCTGTCTCTTCCCCTGGGGAAGCACCTGTTTCCACCAAATCCTCAGAGGAAACACCTGCACATACCTCATCCCAAGAGGGAAGCACTGGGCCCCACCTTATCCCAAGAGGAAGGACCTGTGCCCACTTTGTACCAAGAGAAAGTACCTATTCCAGGCTCATTCCCTGAGGCAGCACTAGTGCCCACCTTGAGCTAAGGGGAAGCACCTGTGCCCACCTTGAGCTAAGAGAAAGCACCTGGGCCCACCTCTTCCCCTGAGGAAGTACTGGTGGCTGACAGGTCCCCGCAGGAAGCACCTGTGCCTGCCAGACACCAACTGGGGAGAAAACTAAAAATCCCTGAAAATATGAGACTTTACCTAACAAGGGATGTCATCTTGACACCACTGGCCCTAAGGCCCCCAAAGGGACCACCAAGGTCTGCCAAGATTGCGAAAGGAGCACCAGTCCCTTTCACTTCCCCTGAGGAAGCACCTGTTTCCACCAAATCCCCAGAGGAAACACCTGCGCATACCTCATCCCAGGAGAGAAGCACCTGTGCCCACCTTGACCCAAAACGAAGGACCAGTGCCCACTTCGTACCAAGAGAAAGTACCCATGTCAGGCTCATTCCCAGAAGCAGCAACAGTGCCCGTCTTGTACCAAGAGAAAGCACCTGGGCCCACCATCCCCTGAGGAAGCACTGGTGGCAGATGTGTCCCCGCAGGAAGCACAAAGGGACCACTACCAAGGCCTGCCAAAACTCCAAAAGGAGAACCAGTGCCTACCTCATCCCTTGGAGAAGCACCTGTTCCCACCAGTTCCCCAGAGGAAGCACCATTGCATGCCATGTCCAGTCTGGAAGCCCCAGTGCCTGCCTCATACCAAGAGAAAGCACCAGTGCCTGCCTCGGATGGGGGTGTGAAGATCATTCCACCAGCCAGGAACGGTAAGCAAAAATGTTGTGATTTTCCTCTTTGATGGTACCACGAGGCATCACTCACTTGTTGTATGTATCTTCTTGACAAAAACAAACAAACAAACAAAAAATACTTAAAAAGTGTAGCATTTTAAGGGTGTTGATGTAGTTATATATATGTTACTACACCAGTTCACAATTCACAAGTGGTACAATTTGCTCAGGCCAAGGTTTTTTTTTTTTTTTTTTTTATGACATTAAAATTATTTTTTGAATTAAAATGAACATAAATGTGTTTGTCTTAGAACCTTAGGCCTTTACACCTCTTATACTTAACTGCAGACATTTACTATGTGGTACAGTACAAATATTTTGAGTGTTTCTTATTTTTTCCCTTATTTTCCTATAAAAACACAACTATGCCTTATTTACCTTGAAGTTAGTAAGTGCCTACAGAGATGAGTGGAGCGACATGACTGAAGACAATAGAACCCATTTTAATCTATGATTCTGTCTACATTGGATGCAATGCAAATCGAAAAATCTGTAACAGTAAACTGATAGCCCATTCTATATCTAACATACTCCAAAGGTTTGCGGTACTTCTGACGTGAAGTACAAATGGATTTGCAGCAGCCACGTTATTTTATTGTTCAAATTAAATCACTTTTAAGCAGGGCTTGAAAACGAAAAAAAAAAAAATTCAATCGGTTCACTCGATATTTTAACGTTTCTGTTCCTGCGTTCCTCTGATATTAATACCGTTCCGAAACCGGTTCGGGTGAAAGAAATACCGGTTAATAACGTTATTTTTTAAAAACAATAATTATGCCTAATAATTATAATAAAGTACAGCATTTTCTTTACTCAAAAAGAAAAAACGAGAGATTTGGTAACGTTAGCCAATAACCCGCTGCGCTTAGTCACAGCCAATACAGCGCCATCTTTTCTAGATTTTGGCCTAATGTAGGCTACTTAAAAAAAAAAAATAATAATCTATCAACACTTTAAAGACATAAAAGTATTTTTAAAATATTTAAAAATGTTTGCTGCGTTGTTAAAAAAAAAAAAAAAAAAAAAAAACAGTATAAGATTGTGTTTTGAGAGTGAAAAAAACAAAAAAAACAACTCTTAAGGGCAGTGCATTTCCATTGCGACTTACCCATGATGAGTTCACAGCTGAGCGGACATTTCACTCGTTGGCTTCAGCGTCACATTTGCATTGGCCGTACTACTGGAATTCGTGATTGGTTGACAGCATATTTCAAATTTTATATGGAACAATAAAATAGCGTTATTAACCGGTTAATGGCCATTTCAAATTTTTGATTCTGTTCGGAACTATAAAATTTAATTTCATTTCGTTTCCGGTTTTCGTTTTCGTTCCTTGAACCGGTTCAGAGCCCTGCTTTTAAATACTGGACTTAATAAAAGAGTCGCATTGTTATTAATATTATTTTAAATCTTACTCCAGACTGAATAATAATAATATATAACATTTTCCACAAAAATATTGAACAGCACAACCATTTTCAACATTGATAATAATCAGACATGTTTCTTGAGTAAATCAGCATATTAGAATGATTTCTGAAGGATCATGTGACAATGAAGACTGAAGAAATTA
Organism: Cyprinus carpio; assembly: GCF_018340385.1. NCBI lineage: Eukaryota > Metazoa > Chordata > Actinopteri > Cypriniformes > Cyprinidae > Cyprinus > Cyprinus carpio. Next base: position 25,900,314 of record NC_056600.1, on the reverse strand, counting down.
TGCTAAAAATTCAGCTTTGATCACAGAAATAAATTATTTTTTACTATATATTTGCATTGAAAACAGCTATTCTAAATTTCACATATTACTGTTTACTAGGGATGGAACGGTACACAGATGTCACGGTTCGGTACATACCTCAGTTCAGGGGTCACATTCGATATGATTTCAGTACAACAGGAAAAAAAACTATGCTTGGTTTCTTGTCATTTATTTTCAATAGACAGTAGTTCAAATTACATTTTTTTCAACCTAGATGTGAAAATACTAAATATCATTACATTGTTTTTTATATATATTTATATATATATATATATATATATATATATATATATATATATTTATATATATATATATTCTGCTGTGCATATAGGCTATACATAACAAGGAATAAATTCTTGAAATATATTTGATTTAGTTTACAGATAAACAAGAAAAAAAACAGAGCGACACACGTAACGTAGCCTATAGATGCTGAGTTTCAGTTCATTTTTGTGACAGGCTTCATTTGTTCACAGAAAGAAAATTCAAGTGGCAAAAAGTGACATCCTATTTATTTTCTTTATTTTACAAAAGCACAATGTTTTGTTTTCATTGCGAGTGTACACAAATAAAAGCAGACCTTTATACAGTTATGCATTATTAATAAGACAATAAGTGTTTAAAGTTGATTCTGCTGGTAAAAGAAAACAATTGAAGTGATCGCACCTGCGAACACACACACACACACACACACACACACAAAACACATCAGTTCCAGCATTGCTAACTTGACAGCACAATTGATACTTTATCAAAATACAGTGAACCAAACATCAGCGCGCCTGCCTCTGTGTCACCGTTGGAACGCGACTTAAGTACAAAGCCTATAATTTACATAAATAATAGTTTAGCATTCAGATACGTTACATCACAAATATGGAAATATTATGGAATATTCGGATTTGCACCGAAAGAGAAAGGTAGGACACACGAGCACAAAGCTCCATTTCGCAAACAGAGTGCACAAGCCTTTAAAGTATACTCCTTTATCAGTCTGTGAGAGACACATTCAGAGTCAGCACATGATCACTGTCTAGTGGGCTTTGTTTACAAGTGCATAACTCACAGCATTCACTGTTCTTCTGTTGGCGGCCGGTTATCAAACAGCGTTGCACTGCTGCGGGCGCCAGCTTCTAGATTGGGGGTGAACTGCCTGTATTCGTTGTAAGGCCTCATGCACCGTACCGAGATGTCCCTACCGTGACGGTTCTGTATGAATACATGTATCGTTCCACCCCTACTGTTTACTGTATGTTTCATCACAATAAAAAAAATTATATTCTTTTCCACAATTGGAACTCTATTATATAAATGACAGGATATGTCAAGAAATTGAAAGGCACAATAACAACAGTCCACATTGCACTACATTCCAAGTCTTCTAGAACAGAGCAGAGCATTGTTATATGGACTTATATTATGGTAGGCATTTAAGTTTAGGTATATTAAACTGTTCCTCTATGTAAAAGAGATGTGTAAAAATATAATTTACAATTTCGGAAGCCAGAGATTCTAGTAGTGAAAACCGGAAGGTTGCAGCTTTGGTGTGGTGGGCCTCTCTGTGCCAAAAAGTCTAGGGCCACTTTTTAGCCCCAGTTCGCCCCTGAGCATCCGGAACTGGAACTCATCAGAACAAAGCTTTTTATCCAGTTGATCATAGGTGAAAGATGAAAGCATGTGAACCCCCCACCAAATTTCATTTCAACATTTTAATAATGGAAACCTACCTGTTTGTTCCTCAGTATCTTCATGTTTTACTCTGAATGCTTCTTCAATCCTCATGTCTTCACTCTCCTCTTTAATAAAAGCCATCTTTTAACATGTCATGTGGATCTCAGCTGCTTCAGCAGGAGTTTCTCTGTGTGTTTAGACAATTTGTCATGTTTAAAATGAGAACAATTAACAAGAAGAAAAACTAAATCTTCTGGTGTGTCTCAATCAGCTCCCTAAATTAGCATGTAAGGGGGTAAGTCAAAATGATAATTAATTGTCTTAAAAGGTCTGAATAGCCATAAAAAATATTTACACCTTTATGATTGACATTTGGCATTTACTAATTTGTATATGTTATAGATTTATGGAAACATGCACTGTTTTGACCAGCAGCATTGAAGTGATTTGAGCAGTCTGAGACATGAATAATTAGAAGCACTGCACGATTAATCGAATGCGATTGTCATACACATCTTTACAGTAAAGCGGGATTTATATTTTCGCCTGGCTCCGCTTCGCAAGCCTCAGCTGACTGCACACGCACCTTCCCAAACAGACGAGGCCTTTATACTTGTCGTGTTCGCCGTTGTACTATTCTTTGTAAACAACAGGGGTTGACGAGGAGTAATTATCCTCTAAAACCAGAATTTTGCTGACTTATGCATTGACGCTATTAGTTCTCTGTCAAGAGTATAATTGTTGGTGATTTTGAGTTGTACGCAGAGTGGCCTACGAACTCCATCGAGAGTACTGATGCTGACTTCTGCTGATGAAACTGCAAACCATGTTCTTCAGTAAATTTTTCTTTAATTGAACGCATCTCTGACTCCTGGTCTTCATTTATCATATCTGGTCCTTGGGTTTTAACTGTAAATTCCCCTACAGTAGTAAATCTCCATCACCTGCTTTCAGATGGAGCAGCATTTACTACACAGAGCCGTAGTTCCCTGACAAGCTACGCAAAAAAATTGCAGACGATATAATGAAAATAATGAAAGCTGTTTGCATAGCTTCTCCGTGAACTACGGCTCTGTGTAGTAAATGCTGCTGTGTCTGAAAGCTTGGAAAATACAACATTAAATAACATGTTTTTACTCCTAACTCACTTCATAACGTCAGTCGAGTGTTTGAAATAAATCCCTCTATGAGATGATGTGGCTTCTTAACAGAATACGGCACCCAACATATTTTATACTATTCTAAGCAGTGATAAAGGCTATGTTGATTAGAATTGCATTATATATATATATATATACATACATACACTTTATTACAATGAAAATTATAATAAGACCTGAGATAAACCATGTATTGTTGTAGTTGTGTTTATTAGTCACGCTGAATCAATGAAAGCATTTAAATCTAACTCTAGCACTTTCTATTCTATTTTAATTCTACTTCATCTTTTTTATTTAAAAAGAAAGAAAAAACTACCACTAGCTTTCTACTTTTTCTATTCTATCTACTTGTTTTTCTTTTTGTATGTGTGTGTGTGTATTATATATATAAAATCTAAAAAAACTTCTTGCTATGTGTACTGCCTTAGGCTAACCTAGACTTGTCATTTGAAAGAGATGTTAGTGAGGCCAGCAGGATCACCCTCACCCTGCAGTGAGTGTGGGTCCTAACACCCCAGTGTAGTGATGGGGACACTATACTGACAAAAAGCACTGTCTTTCAGATGAGACATTAAACCGAGGTCCTGAATCTCTGTGATAATTAAAATTTCCAGGAAGTCCTTGGAAAAAAAAAAGAGTAGGGGTGTAAGCCCGGCATCCTGGGCAAATTCGCCCATTGGCCTTTGACCATCATGGCCTCCTAACAATCCCCATACACTAAATGGCTTCATTACTCTGTCTCCTCTCCACCAATAAGCTGGTGTGTGGTGGGCATCCTGGCGCAATATGGCTGCCGTCGCATCATCCAGGTGGATGCTGCACACTGGTGGTGGTTGAGGAGATTACCCTCTTCATTGTAAAGCGATTTGAGTGCCCAGAAAAGCGCTATATAAATGTAAGTAATTATTATTAATTATTATTATTATTTGCACTTACATATTGTTGTTAGTTTTGATTGCTTCTATTGTCCTTATTTGTAAGTCGCTTTGGATAAATGCGTCTGCTAAATTACTAAATGTACTGTACATGTAAATCTTCTGTTTACTCAGCTGCTATAGGGATTTCCTGGGTTTCTTCTGCGGGGTGTATTTGGAGTTTCCGCATGAGAGCACCCTCTGGCTTTCGGATGGAGATTTACTACTGATCACAGAACTGTGCTTCACTGAAAGATATGATTACAATCACAGCTTCTGTCTAATAGCGATTTTGATTTCATTTCAATTTATCAAGCAGCCCTTACATTTGTAATTTTACTGAGAATCAAAGACATGAACAACTTTTACTCTCTACTTGACTACATTTTTGAATAAGTATATGTACTCTTTACTCCACCACATTTGAAATAATTAATGCAGTTACATTTTGAATGGCACCTAACAATTTTTGCAGCACTTTATTTCTGCTACAAAGTGAGCAATATTGCAATCAATGCACTGCATCCTCGATTTTCAATTTTACTTCACATGTATACAATTCTGTCAATAAATACAAGCAGTCAGATATATGAACTGTACCTGACTTGGTTTCCCAAGTTAGTGGTATTATCCCCTGCATATTTTATTGTGCGTGACATGATTTACACACAGATTATGTTTTCTTCAGGTCGTGCTTACCAGGTTGTTCATAAAAGCCAAAACATGCCCAGCTGTTAGCTTTTAAAGTAGTTGGAGCATTTTTAATTACTAGGCCATTATGCGCATTTTACTTAAAGCGGGGCCGCACAGAATGTTCAGTGTATAACATCAACTGCAAGAGTGATTCGAAAGCATAAGGATCAGGCTGCTCTCTTATCGCTGGCAAATGATGTCAGAAAAGCATTAGTACATTATAATCAGTTACGGTCTATTACTGAACCGATATCGAATCATCCTCGTCTGCATCGCAATGCATCGTAGAAACAATTAATTTCTACACCCCTAACACACACCCACATGGGCATATATATATATATATATATATATATATTTTTTTATTTTATTTATTCATTACATTGAATAAAACATGTTGAAGAATATTGGTTTACATAAGCGCTTGTTATTGATTATGAAACAAGTAGTTGTGGTACTTGATTATAAATAGTTGATCCACGTTCAAAGCTATTAAATTACTCTAGAAATACATATCCATGATTTAATTGCATCAGTAGTATTATGTCACTGTGTTGCTTGCCAACCATTCTGCTATTAGCATTGCACCAAAGATGCAAAGTTTTAAACTGTTAGATTTTTGTTATGAGTTTTTACTTAAAGGGAGGGCTGCTTCTTCTTAAGGGGCTTCTGGGCACTCTGCTCCATGTCACACTTAACAATGGCCCTTTGATTTCTAAATTCACTGTAAACCACAGCTTACTGGGGATTATTGCTTTATTTAGATGCTGTTGTGTCAACCTTGATGTGTCACACTACTGAGGTGTCCAGGGGTGTATTCCAGAAAGCAGGGTTAACTTACCATGAACTAAACCCTGAACTCTCGGTTGATTAACCCCAAACCTTGCTTACTCGAGGTATGTGGTTCCAAAAACGTGTCCGGGAGTAAGTTCATTCAACTCAGAGTATGTTCCCGGTTAAGACTCAAGACATTCTCAACAGAGCGACGAATCGATGAGTCACTATGGAAACGGACGCTAAGAAAAAGCGCGCCAAGCTGTGTCTTTCTTCTTCTTTAGTTCATTAGTTGTTTACATGCTTAGTGCATATCGCCACCTAATTGATGGCTGTGCAATCATTTTTATTTTTTTCCATTTAATCTTTAATCCTTGAGAATGTGAATAATATTGTTTGTTTTATGCTAATTATATATTAAGTCATATCAGATATGTATTTTGATTTAGAATTTAGATTATGGAAAATGCATGTGTGAGATAATATAACATGTAATAAATAAAATAAAGAAATATATATAAGTTAAACATTACCTTGTCATAGTGTTTTATAATTTATACAGATAAGTCTTATATATGCCAATAAAATAAATAATCATATTAGAATAATATATTACCTTATTTATTACTTATATTAGCGCTTCCTCATTAACACACACACATATACATATACATATATATATATATATATATATATATATATATATATATATATAATAGGCTATTTTACATATTGTAATATTACATAATGTTGTGCGCTATCTGTCACGCCCACTGAAGGCTCGCTGAAGTGAACTAACCCTGGAACATAACCTGCTCCGGAGCAGGTTAAGTTCAGAGAGTGAGTTGCTGTGACTACTAACATACCCTGAAAGTTACCTCCATTTTTGGAACCGAAAGTAGAGGTTATCCACTTACTTACTCTTAAACATAACCGGGTATTAGGCCTGGGACGGTTACCGCATTACCGCAATACCGCGGTCACGTGACGCCTACCGCGGGTCTAAACCTGTAACCGTCATCACCGCATAAAAAAAAATAAAAAACACCTTGGCCTGCACATCTGAATGCCTTCGGCAGAATTCAAATGAGCCATTTTAATCTAGATTAATTCCAAGATTACAGTGAGATTAATCTAGATTAAAAAAATTATCTATGCACTTCTAATAGGCTAATAGCATTCCATTTGTATTGACTATTAGGCCTAGAGTACCTGTGTAATGTCTTGTAGCCTATATATTGAATTTCATTTCATTTTACTAAAGCATAAAATACAGGCGGATGACTCATGAGAAAGCCAAAAAAGCAGGACCTCAGTTTTTAATTGCACGTGCTTATTCTGCTTAACACAGTTCTCTCACGTGGTTGCGCAGCCGACAATTGCGCATTTAAGCTAATATTCCATCGAAACATGGCATTTATATGTATAATATATAAATATGTAGACATATAGGCTAAATTAATATAAATATTTAAAAATCTATAATATATATAAATATTATTTATATTATATATTTTTACATATTAATATTAACTTAGCCTATATCTCGTGTGCGCTTTGGTCTCAGTGTGGTTCAAGGCTATAATTTAACGAATGCTATTTAATTTAACAAAGTGTCGCTGCTCACAATACCGTCATTGTTTTTTTAACTTATAAATATTATTTATATTTGTCTTATTTATAAGTAAAAAACAACCACAATATTGTGAGCAGCGACACTTTGTTAAATTAAATAGCATTCGTTAAATTATAGCCTTGAACCACACTGAGACCAAACCGCACACGAGATATAGGCTAAGTTAATATAAATATGTAAAAATATATAATATAAATAATATTTATTTATATTATAGATTTTTAAATATTTCTATTAATTTAGCCTATATGTCTACATATTTATATTACTCTATATGCCTTCGTTAAATAGCCTTCATTAACCACTGAGACAAAAAAGCGCACACGAAATATCTATATAAATATTAGGCTAATATAGCTAAACATGTAGAAATATGTAATATAAAATATAAATCATATTAAATATAATTAATATATTATATAAGTAATAAAAAAACGAATCTGGCTGACTTACTTGGGGGAAAAAAAGAAAAAACATCTACTCCGACCCCCAAGAGAATTCGTGTAGACACAGAGATCAGAAGGTATTTGCAGGAGGAAGCCCTGGATTCCCACGCAGACCCTCTTGTCTGGTGGAGGGACAATAGTGTCCGATTCCCTCTGCTTTCCAAAGTAGCCCGAAAATATATGTCAATTTGCGCTACAAGCATTCCCTCAGGAACGTGTGTTCAGTGCTGCAGGTAACGTCATTACGTCTTTCAGGGGCCTCCCTTAAACCTGACAAAGTGAACATGCTAGTTTTTCTAGCAAAAAATATGAAGGCTGGGATGTAAACCATAGCGCCTTTCGTTTTGCCAGCACTTTTTTTTTTCAGACATAATTTCTGTTCTAAATGTTCTTATTCTAAATGTGAAATAATAAATGTTAAATAAACGTGTTCCTTATGCTCAATTGCTTAGCCTCTGTGCGCGCAAAAGTCGTTATAGTTTAAGTGATTGTTTGATGACGACGACTGTAGCCTAATCTGAAAGTAAAAATATGGAAAATAAACATGGAAATTAATATCTATTACTGTTCAATACGATAAATAAAAATGTGTTTGTTTGTGTTTATGATGCTCTATCTTCAGATCTCTGTTGTGAATTGCGATCAGATCTGATATCGCCCCCAAAAAATATGAAGGCTAGGGTAACCTCGCCTATTATTTCGTTTTGCAGAATTTTTATTTCAGACATCATTCCATTTCTGTCTAAATGTTCATGTTCTAAATGTAAAAAAAAAAAAAAGTGAAATAAACCTGTTCCTTATATTCGTTTGCCTCCCGTGTGTGTGCGAAAGTGAAAGTCCGTCGATCACGGTGGTGGGTTTGCGGGTTGCGGTTTACCGCAATACCGCGGGAATTTATTGCTTTTCAACCGCGGTAAGAAAAATTCAATACCGTCCCAGGCCTACCGGGTATGTCACATAACCTGCTTTCTGGAATACCCCCCAGGTTTATTTCTATTTTAGATGGCTCTTTTCACAAATGAACTATTTAAGTGCTGAGGACTACTGCATCTTTGAGCCACATTCAGAACAGTTAAAATACTTCATTATTTCCAAAAAGAGAAAGTGCACTTAAAATACCTGTATGATGCATTTAAATAACCGGAAAAAAATAAGTGTGTAAAAAAATCATCAGCCTTAAATACAAGCTCCACTGATTCGAAACAAAACCAACTGTGGTTTGTGGTTGAACTCCAATCACCCCACTCAAGCCCCTACATACTGCACCAGAAAAATTTAAACACTATGTTTATATAAGTTTTATATTTGTTTGCATATGGACCTGAGAGGCATGGAAGTTAGTTCCTTTGTATGTCTCAACATAAGTTAACTTGAAACTGAAAGTTTCCTACCTGCTTCAGCGCAAAGAAAACCCTGAATAGCTGGTTGAGGTGTGTTTAATTATGGCTGGAGTTAAACTCTGCCAGACAGTAAAATTTAACAATAATAATAAATACAAATATACAAATATAATAAATAAATAAATAAATCAGTATAGAAGGCTGTGCAAATTGTGTGTTCTTGGACCTGACAATGCGTGCGTGAGGTCTAAGGAGCGAAATGTGACGCACCTTTTGTGTATGTGCTTTACTCACGAAAACAAATAACGTCATTAAACGGTAAATTAAATATTATAACGTTAATTCAAGTGTTAAACTGCTTGAACTGTTGTAAAAACGTAAAATGCTTAAAGACACCAACCTTTCTGCAGCAGAATCACATCGGCACATGAGCGCATGCTTATGGCGTCATTTCATCAGACCAAAATAAAAGTACATAACGTTACGCTTTACGCGCACACACACACACACACGCTTCTAAGCTGACGTTTAGGGTTAGGTCGTAAATGAAATGAAAATTTAAACTGTCCACCGGTCTAACGTTAAAGTGTTTAACAGTTTAACCAAGACTTCAACTGATTGAAGATCGAAGGTTGTGATTTTAGACATCTAGCGTTTACACAAGACATTTATTTTGGTCTTTTGACATGACGTCAAAAGGCTGCACCGTGCTCCTGCGTTTGTTGTGATTCTGCTGCAGAAAGGTTCACGTTTTAAATTGTTTGAGCATTTTGGAGTTTAATTAAATCGATGCAAACTGTTTTTATCGTTTTTACAAGCAATGATAAATGTTGTAACGTTACATTCAATAACAAGTAATTTATTTAACTAACATATATAAACGTTATTTCTTTGAACAAAGCTCATACACGCGTGGAAAGCAGAAAACTCTCTCACTCTAACTATGTAAATGGTGAATCAGTTTACCTTAAACACGAATGTAGGCACTGGCAAGTACTGATGGAGAAACGGAGCTTTAACAAACTCCGAGTCAACTGAACCAATTGCTTCTCAAAATGATTCACTGGTTTGAAGCGCTCGAATCACTGCACGCCATAGAAGAGGTAAAAAATAAAAATAAATACAGTGACACGCTTTCTACACATGCTGCTCAAAACACTGTAAATGAAACGATAAAAAAATATTGCTTGGCAACTTTAATTAAACTTTTGTTTTCACGATAAATGATTAATATATTATACGTAATCTTTTATTTATTTTAATGCTTTATAATGATTGTTTTGAGTGCTCTTTTGGGAGTGGCTGGCTAATTAGGCCAATGAAGAAAACCATTGTTTTGACTGACTCCTTGCCACTGCAGAACTAGGGAGCTGAGTGAGATGAATCCATAATTTTAGATTTTGTTTGGATTCATTTTTATTAGTGTAAATTATTCTTGTATCAAACATGACAGTGTGTTCACACACACAGAAAAACTCCTGGTGAAGTTACTGAGAGCCACGTGACACTATTATAAAGATGGCATTTATTAAAGAGGAGAGTGAAGACGTGAAGATTGAAGAAGCATTCAGAGTCAAACAAGAAGATACTGATGAACAAACAGGTTAGTTTCCATTTTCAAAGGTGAGCTTTGATCCTTATTAAAATTTTGACATGTTGAGATCACATGACCAGACAAACACTAATGCAGCCTTTAAAGTGTCATGAAACCCTAAAACACATTTTTTTTTTTTGAGATGTTAACCTATACAGTGGGTAAAATAAGTATAGAACACATCACCATTTTCCCCAGTAAATGTATTTCTAAAGGTGCTGTTGACATGAAATTCAAAAAACATGAAAACTCCACCTTTGTTCATAGCCAATCCTCTAGCCCCAGCTGGAAACGCGACTGGCCCTGGCACGCACTAGCACGCTCGCTTTTGGCCCGACAGTGGAAATGCAGCTAATGTTTCTTTGGGGGTTTCCAGCTGGGATATGCACTAGGATATAAGTACAGGCAGGTGTGATGAAGCAGGGTAGGACAGAACTTAAGGTTTATTTACTTTGACAAACAAATTCTTGGCGGAGGCAGTAAGAACAAACTCTGACATAGTTTAACCAGTGCAGTCAAACAACACAAGAGTACTTACAGGGCTCATATGACGTTGCTACAAATAACATTATTTTGTGTATTTGGTGTAATGAAATGTGGTTTAAGGTTCAAAAAAACACATTATTTTCCACATAATGTACATTATTGTTGCTCCTCTATGCCCCGCCTTCTGAAACACATGGATTTTTACAAAGCTCATCGGTCTGAAAAGCTGGGTGTATGCTGATTGGCCAGCTATCCAGTACATTGTGATTGGCCGAATACCTCAAGCGTGTGACAGAAATGTTACCTTCCTGGTGGAACAAGACAAAAACGATAAAACCCATTATAAATGAGGCATTTGTTGTATCCAGTGGGGAAATAATTACTGATTATAATGACTTATACTGTCTTTTTATGCGTTACCATGTCTGCATTTGAGATTGGAGAAATGACAAACAACAAACGATACTCTACACTGCTCAAAACTCGCATTCGAATCATCAGTGGCAAATTATTTAAATATGAAAACGTACTTACAGGCTGTGAGTCAGAAGCGCCAGACTGTCCTTGCAGAGTTGGAACTGCCCAACTTTATAGCAACAGCTTCTCACAGGAAACAGTCCTCATCCTCAATAAAATGTGCTGCACACATCTGAATATTTGGGTTGAACTGTTCCAGAACAGTGTTGTAGATACAACTTAACCACTGATTTCTAGTTGTGTCCTCTTTTGTAAGGCCAAACAAAGTAGTTTCACTTTCACAACAAAACACACAGCTTCTTCACAACATGGCAGCAGGGACAACAGCGAGAATAAAACTTACACCTTCTTTCTTTGGGTAAACATTTGGGTGGCGTTATGCAAATCTTCCCACATAGTGAAGTAGAGATATGGGGTGTGTTAGAACGATCCGTTTCAGGAGGGTGTGGTTGACTCTTAACTTTTATAAAGAATATCTCTTTGGATTTGAGACTTTAGTCTTTGCAACTTTACAGATCTTCTTTATGCACTAAGAGCTAGTAACACTCCAAAAAGAAAGTAAAAATTTAAATTGCATCATATGACCCCTTTAATATTAGGGGTGTAATGTAACACAAATATGACGGTACCTCGGTTTTAACGTCATGGTTTGGTATGATTTCGATACAACAGTGGTTTACTGAACAAGTTGCTCTTTCTTTAAATACATTTAGTCAGGGGCGCGTGCAGGATTTCTTCCAAGGGTATGCACAGAGGTTTTATTTTTTTCTGAGGACCAAATGATCAGCGAGCAGAATGAATGTGTCACACGTTTTATCCTCAAAAAAATTGTCAAATACATCTATCAAGAGCATGCTCACAGATGAAAACAACAGAGAACAAAACAGCGTTGGATGAAGTAGTAGTAGTATTTATTTATCCCCGTAGAGAAATTGCATTTGCAGCATACACTCGCACAGACATTTGATGATTCACATTAGGCATATATGTAAATAAATAGATGTAAACAATAATTTAATACTAATGAATCTAGTTCAAATATCCAGTCTAACAGACCATCAACCACCACTAGAGGAAGAAAAATGTAAAGGTGTGGTTGATTGCGATTTCACTTTTTTAACATTAGTAAGTGTGTAATGTTGCCGTTTGAGTATAAACAATATCTGCAAAGTCATGAAGATGAAAGTTCAATGCAAATGAAGATATTTTCTTTTAAAATTAAGGCAGTTTAATGCCTACAAAAACAGCTGGTAGGGACTACAGCAAGTTACTTCCTGGGTTTAAGAAAACTAGAGGTGCACGTACAAATATATGAATTGCAATTCTGTCTTCTAACGATTCTAATGGATTCACAAGTTTCAAAATAAATGTTATAAAGCAGCGGTTTTTAATACTGTTCCCCGCGTCCCCCTGCTCTGAACACACTCTGCATCTCTCTCTCTCTCTCTCTCTCATTCAGCTCAGCTTAAACAATGAACTGTTCCAATTATACACTTATTTTCACATAGCTATGAGAAGCGTTTAACATGGTCGCTTGCAGTTGCCTTACTGTATTAAAGCCAGAGGTGGAAAGTAACCAATTACAAATACTTTCGTTACAGTACTTGAGTAATTCAATTGTGCTACTTTTACTTGAGTAGAATAAAACAAAAGTATTCAACTTCGCTACATTCATTTTTCACCAATACTGCAAAGTACAAAAAATAAAATAAAAAAAGGAAAAAGAAGGCGCTGATGGAGAAACAGAGCGAGCCAGCATTTTACGGGCACTTTTCAAACTCCTGGAGTGGAGCCCTGCGCTTCAGCCAATAACAGACAGGCCTGACTTGGATGCAAAACCAATCAAAACTTCCAGTTAAGCTGCAGGGGCAGCCGTTTAAACCACGCTTTGCTTTAACTATCAATCACCGGTGCAGTGTTAATATTGACAGGCATTTTTGATTTAGTCTTAGTCTTTATCTAGAGACGAAAATGCATAATAGTCTTAGTCACATTTTAGGCATTTGAGTCTTTAATATTTTTAATCGACGAAAAGTCATTGAATTTTTTAGGATACTGCATTTTCAAGTATCTTGGACAGAATAGGAAGATTCGAGATTGGTCTGTAATTAACTAGTTCTTTGGGGTCAAGTTGTGTTTTTTTGATGAGAAGCTTAATAACAGCCAGATTGACGGTTTTGGGGACATATCCTAATGACAATGATGAATTAATAATAGTCAGAAGAGGATCTATGACTTCTGGAAGCACCTCTTTTAGGAGCTTAGATGGAATAGGGTCTAACATACATGTTGTTGGTTTAGATGATTTAACAAGTTTATACAATTCTTCCTCTTCTATAGTAGAGAATGAGTGGAACTGTTCCTCAGGGGATCTATAGTGCACTGTCTGATACGATACTGTAGCTGATGGCTGCATGGTTACAATTTTATCTCTAATAGTATCAATTTTAGAAGTAAAGTAATTCATAAAGTCATTACTGCTGTGCTGTTGGGAAATGTCAACACTTGTTGATGCTTTATTTTTCATTAATTTAGCCACTGTATTGAATAAATACCTGGGGTTATGTTTGTTTTCTTCTAAAAGAGATGAAACGTAATCTGATCTAGCAGTTTTTAATGTTTTTCTGTAGGATAAAGAACTTTCCTGCCAAGCAATGCGAAATACCTCTAGTTTTGTTTTCCTCCAGCTGCACTCCATTTTCCGGGCTGCTCTCTTTAGGGTGCGAGTGTGCTCATTATACCCATATGTCAGACTGTTTTTCTTAATCTTCCTTAAGTGTAAAGGAGCAACTGTATCTAAAATGTCCATAGTTTCTGTTACATCATCAAGTTGTTCTGAGGTTTTGGATATGCTAAGGAAATAATATTGAAGAAAGTGCACATCATTTATCATTGTTCTCGCTAAAATATTTCTCATAACATGAGAATGCAATTTAGTTTAAAGATTAATTATTGCGCACCAATAGCACTCCTCCTTGCTGTCATTAAAATGTAGCATGCCACAGGAAAATTAAGCGCATCCACTACAAATATGTCTAAATTCATATAATTTTGGTTTAACCTATGCGTAATGACTTTATGTAATTTCAGTCCTTATCTCTATTAATATAAATGTGTATATCGGCATTAAAACAGAGGTTAAAATTGTTTAATTTTCTCCCTCCATGAAAGAGTTTGTGTGCAAATGTTCCAAACAAGTTTTTATAAATCCCACTTTTTATGCAATCCCCCTTGATCCTCCCCTCCTTTACCTTTTAAGATGGTCTCCTGAAGGCTTTGTATACACTACCGGTCAAAAGTTTGGGATCAGAATGATTTTTAATGTTTTTTACAGGAGTTTCTTGTGCTTATCAAGGCTGCATTTATTTGTTCAAAAATACAGGGAAAAAATGTAATATTGTGATATATTATTGTGATGTAAAATTGTTTTTTTATGTTTTTTTATGGATTTTATTCTTATTTATTCCTGTGATAATAAAGCTTAATTTTCAGCATCATTACTCCAGTCTTCAGTGTCACATGATCCTTCAGAAATCATTCTAATATGCTGATTTATTATCAGTGCTGCAAACTGTCGTGCTGCTTAATATTTTTTTGGAACCTGTGATACTTTTGGATTCTTTGAATAAAAAGTTAAAAAGAAGAGCATTTATTTAAAATAGAAACCTTTTCTAACAATATACACTACAGTTCAAAAGTTTGGGGTCGGTAAATTTTTATTCTTTTTTTTTTTTTAAGAAATTAAAACTTTTATTCAGCAAGGATGTGTTAAATTGTTGAGAAGTGATAGCAAAGATCTGTATTGTTAGAAAAGATTTATATTTTGAATAAATGCTGTTCTTTTTAACTTTTTATTCATCAAAGAATCCTGAAAAAAGTATCGCAGTTTAAAAAAAAAATATTTGGCAGCACAACTGTTGCCAAGATTGATAATTCTAATAATAAATCTGCATATTAGAATGACTGGAGTAATGGCTGATGGAAATTCAGCTTTGCATCACAGAAATAAATTTTATTTTAAAGGATATTAAAATAGAAACCATTATTTTATATTGTAATAACATTTTGCAAGATAACTGTTTTTTTTGTTTTTTGTTTTTTTTTTTTTTTTAGCATTGATGAGCATAAAATACTTTTCTATTTTCTTGCCAGACCGTGTCTCTCTTTTGAAGCTGAGTATTCTAAACTACACATATTCAGATGACAGATGATTCTAGTGAATTTCACTTTTTTTCTGGACATGTTCTAAAAGTGTGAAGAGTTCATTTTAAGAAGTTATTGGGTAGATATTGGGTAACCTCTTTCAGTAGCTTAGTGAGTATAGAATCTAGCAAACATGACTGCATTGCTTTATTGGTTTTATTGGTTTTGATGTCTGTTTCTGTGTACCTTTAAACTGGGATTAACTTGTATTTTTTTTTTGCTTTAGACCTGATGTTGCTGAAAGAGGAGAGTCAAGAACTGAGTGAAATGGAAGAAAAAGATAAGAAAAATCTTGATTTCATGACTGGAGAAAAATCCATGCAGGCTAAAAAGACCTCACGAAAAAGAGTTCGGAAGACCAAATCTAAATCTAACTACACCTGCCGTCAGTGTGGAAAGAGTTTCAATCAAAAAAATAATCTTGAAGTCCACATGAGAGTCCACACTGGAGAGAAACCTTTCAGCTGTCAACAGTGTGGAAAAAGTTTCACTCAAAAACAAAACCTTAAAGTCCATACAAGAATTCACACTGGAGAGAGCTCTTTCACCTGCCAAGAGTGTGGAAGCAGTTTCACTCAAAAAATAAACCTTAAAGTCCATATGAGAATTCACACTGGAGAAAAGCCTTACACGTGCAAACTGTGTGGACAGAATTTTACACACAAAAACAACCTTAATTCTCACATGATAAGTCACACTGGAGAGAAGCTGTTCACATGTGATCAGTGTGGAAAGAGTTTCACACGCAAGGTAACCCTTAATTACCACTTGAGGATTCATTCAAGAGAGGACTCTTTTACATGTCATCAATGTGAGAAAAATTTCTGTCATAAATTAAGCCTCAAGAATCACATGAGAATCCACACTGGAGAAAAGCCTTATTCATGCCCTCAGTGTGGAAGGAGTTTTACATATAAACCATCCCTTGATTCCCACATGAGAACACACACTGGAGAGACCCCTTACACCTGCAAATATTGTGGGAAGAAGTTCTCACAAAAAGGAAACCTTCAGACTCACATAAGGCTTCACACTGGAGAGAAGCCTTTCTCATGTCTTCAATGTGAAAAGAGTTTTACATATCAAAGAGACCTTAAACAACATTTGCAAACTCATTCTGGCAAGATATTACATTGTTCCTCAGTGTAGTAAGAGTTTTAGAAAAAGTAATAATTAAAAAAATCACATGTGCTTTTAATCTGAATGATTTAATTGTAATGATTGTAAAAAAGATAAATAAAAAATTCACAAATAAATAAATACGTCATGCAGATGTGAGACTCTATTTTGTGTTTGTATGTGTGTGTGTGTGTGTGTGTGTGTGTGTGTGTGTGTGTGTGTGTGTGTGTGTGTGTGTGTGTGGAAAAAGGTTTTATCTGGCTCTGCAATTTAAAATGTCACCAGAACATTGTTTCCCATCAATGTTTTAAAAAAGTTGCCAGTCACTGCCAGCAATTTAGACAATTTTCACAAAATTGTCATGGCCCCCAAAATACTTTGTTGTATGAAAATCTGATTATGCAAAATGTCAAAAGAACAGAGCCTCTGCTTTTAAACAAATAAACATTTTATTCTAGCTTCATGCATCTTTTATTTTTATCAACACTTGAAAGGCAACATTTTGAACAATAAATAAGAGATAATCGCATTTTAGTCAAAGAGTATGTATGGATCCTATACAGAAATATGATAAAAACATTGATGGATAAGATTGCTTCCATCAATACCCTTAAAGCTGCTTAGCCAGCCCTTCAGACTGACAGCTCAGATCAGAACAGATGTTTACTGTAGTTAAACGTATCCAGCCCAGATGGTGGATCAGCACCTAGAGAGGACCTGTATAGCCCTGAATGTCAGTGGAGAGCAGGACAACTAGATGAGCCCCAGATACAGATCCCCAGGGAAGACCTTGTCTCCTAAACGGCCAACGGAACTAGACCACAGGAATCACAGTAACATGAACAATTTGTCTTTGCTGTATGATGGAATTGAACTGCTGGTTTCGTCTGGCCAGAGGAGAACTGGCCCCCCGACTGAGCCTGGTTTCTCCCAAGGTTTTTTTCTCCATTCTGTCACCGATGGAGTTTTGTTTCCGTGCCGCTGTCACCTCTGGCTTGCTTAGTTGGGGACACTTCCCAGCCAGCATTGATATGTGGGCCCCATATGGGTTATACCCGGCCAGCATGGGTTCCATGTGGGCATGGGCTGAAGATGGGCAATTTATGTGGGTCCCATGTGTTTTTCACAATGTGGGTCCCATATAGGTTTGAACATATGGGACCTTCGTGGGATCTATGTGGGCATGGGCTGAAGATGGGAAATTTATTCAGTACCCCCACACTGCAGAACACAAGATCCAGGGGGCGTGGTTGGATCCACATCCAGGGGGTGGAGAAGGGTGGGTTTAGGGATCAGTGGGTGGAAACAGGTAGGTTTAGGTATATGTAAGGTGGGAAGAGTTGGATCTGGATCCAACCGCACCCCCTGGATCTTGTGTTCTGCAGTGAGGACCATCTTGATTTATGTGGGTCCCATATAGGTTTGAACATATGGGGCCTTCATGGGATCTATGTGGGCATGTGCTGAAGATGGGCAATTTATGTGGGTCCCATGTGTGTTTCACAATGTGGGTCCCATATAGGTTTGAACATATAGGACCTTCATGGAATCTATGTGGGCAAAATGATTTCAAACTTAAAATAGATCTTTACACCTTTAAACTTTAAACTAAGCCACTTTTTAAGCAATTAATATAACAGCTTAATGTTTTATGGATCTGATCAAAATAACTACTTTTTAAATGAAAATGTGTGAATTATCAATATTACAGTGTTACCCTGCCTATGCATTTATCAAAATGCATTTTTCTTTTACTGCACACATTTTAGCATGGGCAATCACAAACGCTAAACTTTTCTTTTTTTTCCTTCAAACTCTAGATGGTCTCACATGGGACCTATATTCTCAAATGATCTTCTGACAACAACTTCCGCTTGACCAAGTAGTTCTGTTGCATTAAAATTTTAGTTAGATTTTTTTTTACATAATATTATATCATATTTTATATGTCATTGATCTTGGCCAAAAATAAATATACATTTAAATGTATAACTGTAAAGATTTTAAATATTCGAACAAAAGGAATTCCTGCGCTGGCGCAAAGATACAGTCTCTTCTAAGCACAGTGGAGCGGCAGCATGGCAGGAGTCACTACTTTTTAACAGTTCACAGAGGACAAGTCGGAGCGAAAATAAGCAGGTAAAATGTATATTTTCTAGAAATTATTTAGTTATCCAAGGTTTCAAGTATTGGGAACATTGTTTTGACCGTTTAAATTACCTTAAGAAATAATGTAGCCTTTAAAATAATGATTTTTTTCTGACCACATAATCGCTAAAAATGTCTGTATGGCTTAAAGCATGTCGTTTATGTCGGAAGCTCTTGTGAGAGTGGTAAGGGAGGGCGCTGGCGTATGGCGGGCCAGAAGTTCCAATAATAGGGCTTTTGACTTGTCGTGGGAATTACGCAGCGGACCACTGACTTTCCTCAGCCGGCGACTCACTTTCCCCACGCAGCAGACCACTGACTCTCCTCAGCCGGCGACTCACTTTCCCCACACAGCAGACCACTGACTCTCCTCAGCCGGCGACTCACTTTCCCCACACAGCAGACCACTGACTCTCCTCAGCCGGCGACTCATTTTCCTCACGCAGCGGGCGACTCACTAGGCTATATTTTAAAATCTATATTTTGTAAAAAATAATAAAAAATAAACCTGAATTATAATCTAAACATATGTATATTCATACAATTTCATAAATAAGAAATATATCATGTTTAAAAAATATGATATAAACTCATTGTTTTCCACCACATCACTAAAATTGAACTGTGTTAAGGGAGAAAAAATGCATCCCCTTGGTAAAACCACCATCCCCCATACCATCCCCTTTATATAAATAATGTGTATTGTGTGAAACTTACCATGCAAATGAAATGTTTCTCTACTTGTGATAATTCACAAACTAAATAGCCGGGAATGACCAATCAGAACCTGGTTCTGTAACAAGCTGCTCATCATTTTTCATGCAAAATGGTTCAAGTACCATAGTGGTGGAAATTATGATTCTTTCAAGAGATTCGTTCATTTTCAGTTCGTTCACCAAAATGATTTGTTCAGATTCGTTCACTGATTCGTTCAGTGACCATTTCTTCATATTACACAAAATACGCCAGCAGGTGGCGAAAAAGAGTGTCTTATGTGTTGTCTTAAGGCAACGAACGTATTCACTTGTTACAAAAAACTGATTTGGCTTTATTAAAATGGGTGCATAATCGCATTCAATAAATAAAGTCTAAAGTTGTTCAGATGAACAAAGCACGAGGTTTTCTTGCATAATTAACATTTTAATTGTTTTGGTCAGACAGTTCATATATTATATATTCACATTCATAAATCGGGGATTAAACGTGGAGTTATGTTCTGTATGCTAAATATGAAAACAAGCGTATGTGCACAGTACACTTTGCTTTTTGCGAGATTGACAGATGGCCGACTGACCCGGTTTACTCTCATTCATTTCGTTCACGAACGAGATAAGCTATGTACCAGTTCATTTCATTCAGGAACGAGATGTATCAATTCATTAAACTCGTTCACGAACGACATGTACCAGTTCAGTCATTTCGTTCACGAACGAGATAAGCTATGTACCAGTTCAGTCATTTCATTCATGAACGAGATGTACCAAATCATTCAACTCGTTCACGAACGATAAGATCTCTCGATTTCGTTCAGACTCATATGAAACTCGTTCAGTGAAGGGCGTATTAATTCACTACATTCAACAAATCACATGCTTAGTCACATCTCATACTCGAAGGCTATTGGCTCGAGGTTGAGTAACTGTTTGACAGGATGAAACAGTTCACAGAGCTACGGTTCAGCGAGCTGCGCATGCGCTGCTAATAGCGCCGCGCTGCTGTGGAGGGAGGAATTTCAGCGAACGAGAAATATGAGTCAGTGGATTACATGAACGAGAACGAGTCGTTCACCTAAAAGATTCGTTCAAAAAGAACGATTCGTTCACGAATGACAAATCACTAAAGTACAACTTTTGAAGTCCTTTGAAAAGAAGACAACAGAAAATGTATGATTTTTCCTTGATTATAATTTAAAGACATTCCCAGACATTATGTTATTGTGCTGTATGCTGTTTGTGACGGATTGAGAGACGATAGTAGATCTGACATTTGGAGTCACAGACTTTGCAAAAACCAAACAAAAACACGTCCTGAGAGTCCAAAAGCATTCACTGCACAATGAAGCCTGTTAGAATGAATAAATACAGTTAGAATGTCCTTATAATTCAAGCAATGAAAGAAAAAAAAATACCCATGTATGAGTTTTTACGTTTTTATATTCATTGCACATTAAGCAATACTTGAATATCAGCACATGTGCTACGATCACAAATGTGCTATTCATTTTATACAACAGTGCACAATTAGTGTTTTTCGTTCCTTGAATGAATCAGATTTTGAACGAATCGAGTGAGCCAGTGATTCAACAGTCCATTCAGATGGACTCACTTGTTTCCTTTATAATTGAATCATCTGTTTTGAATGAATAGTTTGATTTGAACGATTCAATAAATAATTTATTAAAACATGGATTTGCTGTCACCTACTGGCGGTTTTATTGTCATCATTATTTATCCATGACAGGCCTAAACCAGACAAGGTGCCAGTACTACTACCAGCACAAAAACATATTTAGCAAAATATTGACCAAATTCATCCATTTCAGGCACCAGAAGGAAAAAAGCTTATAAATAATAGTTCATTTAATAAGGCAATTTTTTTATTAAATAAAAGCCTTTTTAAAAATTATGATTTTGTAATTTGTAATTATGTTTAATAAGCTACAGGACCAACCCCCCGCCCCCTGAAAAATAAACTGACACTATCCCCCCTAAAACCATTTTACAATTCAACCACTGTATAAAATTAATATAAATAAATTTGAATATATAATATAATATAAATATAAAATAAATTAAAGTGAAGATTAATAGGTTAATAATTTATTTTTAAGTAACATTTCCTGTTGCTGATTACGTTTCCTGGGGTCGACAGCTTATAAAAACGTAGTACTGTGGTTTTAGCTGTTTGCTGTACACCTTGACCTGACCTGTGCCTTTAAATTTTTTCATTGCTTATCTTTTAGACATTGTTGTGTATATTGTTATATAATAAGTCAGAAATGACAAAGACGCAGCTTCCCACCATACAAAATCAATGGTGAGGGTTGGATTGGTGGTCCGCTGTGTGAGGAAAGTGAGTCGCCGGCTGAGGAGAGTCAGTGGTCTGCTGCATGAGGAAAGAGAGTCATTCACTGCGTGAGGAAAGTGAGTCACCGGGTGAGGAGAGTCAGTGGTCTGCTGCATGAGGAAAGAGAGTCATTCACTGCGTGAGGAAAGTGAGTCACCGGGTGAGGAGAGTCAGTGGTCTGCTGCATGAGGAAAGAGAGTCATTCGCTGTGTGAGGAAAGTGAGTCACCGGCTGAGGAGAGTCAGTGGTCCGCTGCGTGAGTAAAGAGAGTCATTCGCTGCGTGAGGAAAGTGAGTCACCGTCTGAGGAGAGTCAGTGGTCTCTGCTGCATGAGGAAAGAGAGTCATTCGCTGTGTGAGGAAAGTGAGTCGCCGGCTGAGGAGAGTCAGTGGTCCGCTGCGTGAGGAAAGTGAGTCGCCGGCTGAGGAGAGTCAGTGGTCCGCTGCGTGAGGAAAGTGAGTCGCCGGCTGAGGAGAGTCAGTGGTCCGCTGCGTGAGGAAAGTGAGTCGTTCGCTGCGTGAGGAGAGTGTGTATACAGATGCACCGCCGGCCTATCAGTGGTAAACTCTGTAGCTACTGGCAATTGTATGGTGTATTCCAGCGACAAGTCAGTAGCCCTATTTTAGGACCTTCCGGCCTGCCATACTGGCGCAGCCTCCATGTTGCCAGATTCAGCTATTATACACTTTTTAAGATTTGTCTTTTCTACTTAATTTTACACTTTAGAAAGTTAATAAAGTCGGAAGTTGCAGTTTAGGTTTATATTTGTATTATTTTAATTGCAAAAGATTTGACAATTTCTTTTTTTGGTTAGTTAAAAAAAACAATATAGCAATTGTATCTAATATACAACTGTATCTTAAACTGACAGTAATCAAAAAGCCCACGGTCAGGTTATTGCTGATGGGATACACATTCAGTCAGAAACAATCAACGTTGTCAAAACAGTAGCATTTAACACTAGTACACAGATCTGTACAACAGATTAGAATGAAATTAAATGCGCAAACACTAGCCATGAAGAAGTCTATGCTATGTCATTCAGATTTGCGCGAGTGATGCTGAGTGCACGCGCAGCATTTATTCTTATTTGTTTTATCTTCATTAAAAATCTTGTTTGGTTTTTTTTTGGATAATTGCATGTAAAAAATAATTTGCGTTGTAATGCATACGCAAAATGTGAATAATTATTTATATTTAAGTGTTTGTGCGATAATTATTAATGCGCATGCAGGACAGGGAGGCGCCCTCTAGATCACTTGAATGTTTTCCTGATAATGAATTAACTTAAAATTGTGGTGTCTCACATACATGAGAAATATATCTACAGAAAGCTTGAAATGTCTTTTAAACGAATCAATTCAGAACGAAAGCATTATGTAATCTGTGAAGGTTGTATTTCTCTTTAACCCTCTATGGTACGCATTATGTTCTAACCATGAAATATTTTTTTAAATAAGTTTTTATTACATGAAATAGCTTCAATTATACAAATCCAAAAAAAAAAATGTAAAAATTTTTTTTGGGGGGGTATTTAGGAAAACGTTGCCATTTGGCAACAGTGTACCACAATGGAAAATGGCCAGAAAAGTAGTTTTTTATTAAACTATGATTATCTTTTCTATTTAAATTGACATTTCTTTTAGATATTGATAGATTTTTATACTTGGGACTCATGCAAACCAAAAGTAAGTAGGTTCCTATCATTTAACCTTCAAAATAGTACTTAAAAGTATTATAATAATGCTTGCAAAACGGACAAAAAATTCGCTTTTGTACCATATATGCATATCAAATTCATCAACTTTTGTATTGTTTTAAATCCACAAAGATTCCAACAACAAAACAAGTCTTTTTGAAAGTATTTTATACAAGTTAAGTAAATGTATGGTAGCATGGAACATGCACTAATACCATGTAGAACATGAAAAACATAAAATTCAGGTATTACGATAGGGGGCTCCCTGAAGTAAAGTGAAAAGTGAAAGTTGTGACATTTGCCAAGTATGGTAACCCATACTTGGAATTGGTGCTCTGCATTTAACCCATCCAAGTGCACACACACAGCAGTGAGATGTGAACACACCGTGAACACACACCCGGAGCAGTGGGCAGCTATATATCCAGCGCCCGGGGAGCAACTGGGGGTTCAGTGCCTTGCTCAAGGGCACTTCAGCCATAGGTATTGAGGGTGGAAAAGAGCGCTGTTCATTCACTCTCCACCCACCGACAACTCTACCAGCACCGAGACTCAAACCGGTGACCTTTGGGTAACTAGGTCCAACACTCTGACTTTAGGCCACAGCTGCCCCTCAGTGTGGGTTTTCCCAGTCCATCACTGTGCACATGTCTCAGTCCCAAACTCAAGTCACATTTCATGACATCCCATGAAACTGCAAAAAGCAGTTCCTTTCAGCTGTGATGCAAAGGTGCAAGTCACATTTGCTGCACTTCATGCGGACGATCCCCCTGCAGCCAGGGTATTTTGCACTTCCCTTTATTCTCCATGACAGGCCAAGTCTGCACTCTTCCTATTGCCCTTTCCATAAAATAAAGCTGTATTCATTTTCTGAAATGAAGACATAATTTTGTTATTTATACAGAAATACAACTATACTACAATAAACACTTCAAATCATTAAATAACTGTGATAATTTTATTGATGCTACTATCTATAAAAAATCCCAATGGGGAAATACATTACTGCAATTCCACTGTGGTACAGTGTTGCCATATGGCAACACACCTATTTTTCCATAGTGGTACAGAGTTGCCATATGGCAACCTTGATATTTTCTTAATTTACAGTAAAACTATGTTAGACAAAATTGGTTTATGAATGAAAATATCTAATTTACTTACTAAAGATGTTGCAAAAAAATCCCCCTTGAGAAAAGATGTTTAGAAATTAGGTTAATAGAGCAATTTCTGGAGCACTTCAACAGGTGTCTTCTGTGTGAGGGTGACAGTGGGAAAAGGAGTTTTGGGAGGACATTCAGTTGTCATGTGACTTAAAACAGCACATCATTGGCTACCTTAAGGCCTACCCTTTTAATTCCCATAATGTGATATATCGTAGTTTTTTCAGAATAACAAGGAAATGAGTATAAATTAATTGTTGCCATATGGCAACTCCGTACCATAGAGGGTTAAAGGGGCGTTCATGTGGAGAGAGTCAGCACTGTGAATTTCATCTTGCAGCCGACAAGAAAACATTTGTTTATTAATAAATAATTAAAATGTCTCCTTTTTCACATTTATTGGGCTACTTCTGCCTGTGCTTTGGGGGCAAACTTAATGCATGTGCTTGAGGGCGGAATATATTAAGGCTCATTATGGATTATAGATGTAAATGTAATATAAACCTGCGATTAGTTGAATAATGACAAATGAATGACTAGTAACTAGAAAAATCTTACATGGGAGGCAGACCTATTAAATAGCCTCTAGACATCTCTGTTAAAGTTTTTTAAGCATTTTATACGCGTTTGTATAAATTCTTCTTTCAGAACGGTCTGTAATGGAGAGATACCTTAACATTGATTTTTCCTCTGAAACACAAAAACGAAAATTGAAATAAAATTGATATTTTATGTTTTGAGAATGGCCAGCCCTTCTCTGCAGATATTGTTGCTTCTGGTTTGTGCATTGTAAATAGGCTACAAAAAAATAAATAAATTAATAATAATAATAATAATAATAATAATAATAATAATAATAATAATGTCTCCAAAAACTCCAAAATGTTTTTTGTCATGTCTGTATACGCATGTGTATTCCCAAATCTAAAAAAGCCTATAAAACATCATAGACGGATCATACTGATGTCTGGACTCTGTTTGGGATTTAGAAAAACAAAGAGATGGTTCAATATAATGGTTATGTATAGGCTACATTCTGTGCGAATTTATATTTCATAGTCTAAAAAATATTGTTTAGACGAAACAAAATAAAATTTATTTATTTATTCATTTATTTATTTATTTTTTGAGTTAAGGCAAGAACCTCTGAAATTAAGTTATAATAACAATAAACTATATTGCGCTAGTAGTCAACATTTGAAGTGGATCAAAACCTTTCTTCAAAGTTGCCCTAAAACCAAAATGACGAGGCAATCGTCCTATCTAAACCTGTTCTGCAAGTTTGATACCCCATAAGACACTGTGCATATGAAAGATCAAGAGATTCACACATTTATATCAACCCCCACAAGCTATACAGGACTACCCCAACCCCCTCGAGCTGAACTGAACTCGGTCTGTTTTTTGGCTGTGAGGAACGGTGTGTTCTCATGTTACTGGGCTGAAACATGCCTGTACTCACAGCAGCCCTACTCTTTTTATTCATTATTTTCCCGCAGCCCATATTATTGTTTTCAAAAGACCATACTAATAACAAATTATCAATTGATAATTAATCATTATTTTATGAAAATCATTGTTATTTGTGAACGTAGCGTTTGCGGAAGGCTTTAAGACCAAGCGGAGTCCTCCATCAGCTGCTCCCGCTTCACAGCGCGCGGGACTCGCGCTAACTGCAAGTTTTGATTTAACTAAATCAATTTGAGCGAATACAACTTACTGATCATGAGCCCAACATTTAGCAAGGCAGGAAAACATCCAGTCTACCTGAAGGAAGATGTATTTCATTGTAAGTTAATGCTGTTAAATAGAGAGAGAGAGAGAGAGAGAGAGAGAGAGAGAGAGAGAGAGAGAGAGATAAAAAAACCCGTGTTGGCTATTCCTAAACTTGGAGCTCATTATATTGAAGTACGAATCCAAACACCAGAAGCAAACTCTCAGTGTTCTTTCATTGAAAAGTATGCATTTTGTTTATTCACAGGCTATATGGTTGAAATAATATTTTAGTTCAAAACTTTAAGTGCCATTGTTTAAAAAAAATGCTTTATTGGCTAACGTTTCATAGACCTTCATTTGTTATGCTTTAAAATCCCATAACATTTGTAATTTTACACTATTTTCACCTCCTAAATCACTAACCTTTAAAGTCACAATTCTATAATGGTAAAATTTACTCAGGCCGATGGCACTTTTAAATACATTATGTTTCTTTTTTTTTTTAGAATAATTGTAGCTTAAATAAATAGGTGAAGCAAAACAAATATGAATAATATTTGGATCGTCCCTTATTTTTTCCCTTATTTTCTTAAAGAATAAACAGTTATTTTCTACAAGAATAAACATGATAACATATTATTCATTCATAGAAATAATTTAAGCAATTAAACCTGATAACATATTATTAATTCATAGAAATAATTTAAGCATTTAAAACTTTTTTTTAAAAACTTGAACTTCCATACTATTAAACTGACTTTAAAATCTCAAGGAGTTTATAAGTTAAAAAGGGTAAAATGTCACAGTGCATGTTAAATAGCCTAAATGAACTTGTGTTAACAATATAATTAGAACTAACAATATAATTCGATTTTTTTTTTTAAATGAACAATTCCTGTATAAAATGGGACAGCAACCTTTATATCAAACATTTTTAAATCGTCTACAACTGATCAACACGCGAGGCAGGTTGAGCGTGCGAAGTGAATGTGCTGCACAAAGTCATTTTCAGATGCAAAGAAAATAAAAAAAATAAAAAACCCTGGATAGCCTAGATTAGGCCCAGACTCTGTTCCTAAGTATATAATAATTATAATTACCCCACAGTAACAAATTTTAACCGATTAATCGCCTATTTTCGTTTGCTGCATGTTATTTTATTTATTTATTTTTTAAAACAGGCTAAAAAATAAAGTTTGTGAGAGGAAAAAATATATATAAGTCATGTAAAAGTTGCATTTTATTACATTCAGAAATAATAACGGCTGGCCTAATAATGTTATAATGTGCCAACAGGATATTTTTATTTCTCTTCACTTTACAACAAATCCTTTAAATTTAACAAATTTATCAGAACAGAACAATAATTACAAATATATAATTCTAATGGATAAATAAAATTGCAGTATATAATAATATAGGTTTAGCTATAAACAAACAAAAAAAAAATTAATAATAATTTAAAGCGAACCATAAGGTAAGGTTGGGCTCTCATTCGGGAGAAATCCAAACGTTTCCATATTAGTGATGTTGCCTATTTAAAGCTTAACTATTATTCATTAGGAAACATAGGCTTTGTAGTTCAAGCGTGTTTCAGTATCGACTGAAAAAAAAAAAAAAAATCATAATTAGCAAAAATATGCCAAAGTGGACAGCTGCTTGCGCCGAATGGGCACGGTGAACGGATACTGTTTCCAATGAATGTGCGCGAGGCACCAGCGCGATCAAACAGCTGAAACAGAAAATACAAAATTTATGGTCACACAGTAAAGGCATAATTCAAAAATGCAAAGTGTTAGCAGTTTGAAAAATTAAGAATAATAACAGAATTAATAATAATTATTGCTAAATGCTGGACCGTTCTCATTTCGATCTGCAAATGGAACCTGAAGGATTTTTTTAAACCAAGAATGAACCGAAATGAAAACATTTAGCTTTTTATCCGTATATATAGGCCTTATTTAATGACTGTTTAATAACAATTGCAAGCATAAGTTCCTTTGTGTAAAGGTCTTTCTTTTAATTTTTGATGAGTAGACTGTAGCCTAAGACTATCCTACATTTTGAAATTAACTCACTGTACATTTTTTAATGGTTTTTTAAAGATGGTACAATGTTATATCATAATGTTATTGTTGTTTTACCTCCTCCTTTTATCTCATTTTACAATTACATTCAGTTCGCAATCCGTCTCTTTGCGCCACCTGACGGTAGTTTCGCGAATGAATTTAACACGCGACTGATTTGCAGTTAATGCCGCGGCCCTGCGGCGGCGGTATTACTCATTTTGGTTGTCTATCATCTGTATGTATTTGTCACAGGCCAGGGCGGACCGGAACCTTACACCCTGCCCCTATACCCTGCACCACCTCGAGGAGCTATCAGAGTACACCAGAGACAAGACAAGTCTATAGAAGGTACAAAGTTTGTCTTTAATTTAAAAAGTAACTTCCTAAATAAATCATCACTCGTCGACCTCTTCTCCTCAGAATCCTGGTACTCCTCTTCTCCAATTGAGGTATACACCACGGGGTAAGTATATGACTGGAAGATCCCCTTTTTGAACTGTACGGTGGTAAAAACGTGAATACAAGTCCTCTATATTACTAGATCGGCTCCAAGCCGGACAATGTTAGGCAGGCAGGGAGTAACTTCTTCAAGCAGGCCAAGGAACAGAGGGGTGGGGGAGGTGTCTCTCAATTTCAACAGATCGGCTCCAGGCCAAATAATGGTGGGTGTACAAGTAATAGTTCCTCTTCCAAACAGTTCAGGGAAAGCAAGTGAGAGATAACTCACGTCGTTAACAGGGCAGCTCCAGGCCGAACAAGGTGGGTATGCGGGTATGGCTCCTCTTCCAGGCAGACAAGAACAGCGAAGCAGGGATGACTTCTCATTTCCAACAGTTGGCTCCAGGCCAGATAATGGTGAGTATGCAAGTACGGCTCCTCTTCCACACGTACCGGAACAGCAAAAGAAGCAAAGTGTCACGTTTTCAACAATTGACTCCAGGCCAGGCAAGGCTGAGTTTACAAGTGTGGCTTCTCTTCCAACCAGGTAAGGAGAGCAAAGAAGAGATGACTCACGTCGTTAACAGGGCAGCTCCAGGCCGAACAAGGTGGGTATGCAGGTATGGCTCCTCTTCCAAGCAGACAAGAACAGCGAAGGAGGGATGACTTCTCGTTTCCAACAATTGGCTCCAGGCCAGATAATGGTGAGTATGCAAGTACGGCTCCTCTTGTCATTAACGGGGCAGCTCCAGGCCGAACAAGGTGGGTATGCGCATATGGCTCCTCTTCCAGGCAGACCAGAACAGCGAGAGAGGGATGACTTCTCGTTTCCAACAGTTGGCTCCAGGCCGAACAAGGTGGGTATGCGCATATGGCTCCTCTTCCAGGCAGACCAGGACAGCAAGGGAGGGATGACTTCACGTGTTCAACAGTTGGCTCCAGGCCAGATACTGGTGAGTATACAAGTGTGGCTCCTATCGTTGACAGGGCAGCTCCAGGCCGGACAAGGTAAGTATGCGGGTATGGCTCCTCTTCCAGGCAGTCAGGAAAGCAGGGGATGCATAACTCACCGCTCTGTATAATACACTCAAACACTGATTAATAAAACCTGTTGCCCCCCTCCTCCAGGATGGGTGGCAAATCAGGTCGAAGGCACGAACACCAGCGGGACTCTACACTCCCCACAATCATGTATTCAGCAAGACACTTCAAAGAATTTCACACGTGTAAATCTACACCATAAGCACTACAATCCACACACTCACAGTGAATTAAGGCCTTTGCTCGTGGCTCCAACCCGGTTCCTCATCCTTGAAGGTAAGGAGGTTTCGTGGGCGACCGGAAATATAGTTGTCAGTGAACAACACTGGATACGGGAGCTAGATCTTCGTCCTCCACACCTTCCACTCAGAAACAGCACAACGGATAAACAGCTGTAGACATAAAGCAGCGGGGAAGAGGAACAGCTACAGATACCCTTGCGTCGAGAGGTTAGAATATTACAATATGGATTAGAAGCAAAACAATCATCACACGGATGCAGAAAGACCAGAACAGAATATCCAGCTTCGAAAGAGTTGCAACTCAAAGACAGTGAGAGTGATGGGCAACCACAAACATGCTGACATTAAGGGTTTAGACCTTCATAGTATTTAGCTTCCAGCCAAAGATCATCCAATCATCACATCCAAATGGGGACAACAAGCTTCAAAGAACCATATAGAAGGTAAACATGGTACTTAACTTGTTCCAAGTATACATGTGCACATCCATTCTCCAGTGCCTGTACATCCTTATTTGCAGAAAAGACGTTACCTCCTATCCACAGCCTGTAGAAAATCTGTTTCCGTCACGCTTCCTCTCTTCCTGACCTCTCGCTCTCTCTCGCTAGTCTCTCCCGCAACCCCCTCCTCTTTCCTTCACCCCAAAGTCCTTTTATAAGCCACATTCCCGTTACTTGTCCCAATCACCGATCGCCGCCCTCTCATCGCACACCTGTTACTCATTTCTTCATTTGATCCGGGTGTCTGAGCATAGCTCATGTGGCAACCGGAACCGGCCAGGTGTCACACCGGAACTACTCCGAAATGGAAACATCCTTGACAAGAAGCCTGTCGCTCATCACCCCTTGACATATTGTTGCATGAATCACAAACAGCTGATAAAATTATTCACCCCTAACTATAGTAAAGTATTAACAAGTTTTGATTATATATTTTGTTTATAGTGTATATAATGAGAGTTGCATTTGTAGGGGTCCCCCAGACCTCACTAATTTTCAAAGCCTCCATTTTACATGTACTTATTATAAAAATGTGCATTCATTTAGTTCACCCCAAAATGAAAACTTTCATCATTATTATATATATATATATATATATATATATATATATATATATATAGATATATATTCCAGTGGAGGAACAGAAATCTCTCAGATTTCATTAAAAATATCTTCAATTGTGTTTAGAAGACAAACAAGTTTTATGGGTTTGGAACAACAAGAGGGTAAGTAAATGACCGTTTTCATTTTGGGGTGAACTAACATTTTAACCCTATAGTAAGTAAAATGTTGTTGATTAACATTACTGAGTAGTTATATGTACACCTACACTGTGACAAGGACACTATAAAATAAGATGTAACCAAAGTATGTAGCTGGAAATTTCAGATGATTATATGTGTAAACTTTTTTTTTTTAAGAACAAAAGCTATGTAATACTTTAGTTAATTATTAAAGTATTACATAGGTTAATTATTAAAGTAATACAGGTCTTTATTTACACAAAATAAACTAATCTTTCCTGTGAAATTCAGTAATTAAGTACATTCTGTAAAAGTAGTAATACCATTATAATATTCCCTGCTGAACAAAACAATAGAACCTCTCCCAAAATACAACAGAAAATTTAATGGATTTAAGTAGTGTCTACTGGTATTTGATAGATTCTATTGGTGGGATGTAATTTGTCTGATGCGAAACAATAGAACAACAGTAATTCCTATTGGAATAATGCCCAAAACACTACAAAAAGGAATTTTGTTATTGTTTTAATGGAAACCATAAGAATTTATGTGAATTTCTATTGTTTTTTTTTTTTTCAGCAGGGCAATGATACTCATACTGTGCTGCACACTATTGACAATATTAAGCTGTTGCTTGACTTTGCGATTTGATTTGAATTTGATTTAATTTTAATTTTGCAATCGCAATATCAGTCAAAAAAAAATCGCAATTAAGTATTTTCCCCAAATCGCACAGCCCTACACAGCAGTCTTCAGGACTGTGATAATTTTTGTGTGTGTCCATCTGTACAAATTGTGTTGAGACCAAGTATTTTAATACTTTATTGCAAGTTAAACAGAGTTTTATGTTGTCATTTTAAAAGGGATCATTTACCCAAAATGTAAAAATCTATTCCTTCTGGTCTATTGATTTAAACCAGTGGTGTCAAACTCTGATCCTGGAGGGCCACAGCTCTGCAGAACTTAGCTCCAACCCTAATTAAAAGTACCTGATCCAGCTAATCAAATCCTTCAGGTTTATTTGAAAATTATATGGTATGTGTGTTGGAACAGGGTTGGAACTAAAATCTGCAGGTATGTGGCCCTCTAGGAGTTTGACACCCCTCTTTAGACCCATAAGACTTTCATTCATCTCTGAAACACAAGTTATGTTTTTAATGAAATTAAGAAATTTCTGTCTCTCCATTGAAAGTCTATTTATGACTTTTCAGACTATTTCAATTAAAAAGCTCTATTTATATGTATTCTTTTTATTATTATTACTGTGGAAGGATCAGGGGTTTGGGTGACTTTTAATGAAGCAACAGAAAAATCCCAGGTTTTTGTTCGAGTGAATTCCAAAAATGATTTAATTTCTTATGGGTTTGGAGTAATATGAGGGTGCGTAATGACAAAGTTTTCATTTCTTGACTGTTTTAATTTTTTTATTAGTAATATTTTTAAATATTACGTAGGTTTGGTTATGTAAAACCAGCTGTTGGGACAGTATCACCCTGTTTTAAAATAAACTGGTAATGTTGGTGTTTAACATTTTTACAAAAACTTTTATTGAAAATGTCTGAATTATAATAAAGTATTTGATATACTTAAATTTTACATTTTAATTTGATTTTTTTTTTTTTTTTGTGATTTTGTAGATGAATGACCAGTGGAATAGTCAAGCAGCTGTATATTGTAAGCAGATGTATGATTATGAATGTTGCCCAGTTGGGCCCCATTTAAGTTCTATATGACACTTTATGGGTTAATTCATCCAGGGCCCACATGGAACCCACAGACAAATCCATCTAGGCCCTATGTTTACAGCCCATAGGGGGCCCACATTGGCCCCACATTTGCTTTGTTGGCTGGGTCATAAGTGGGACGAATATGGGTCTTATATGTGTTGCCCAGGTAGGCCCCACTTTAGCCCCAGTCAGGCCCCACCTTTTTTTTGTTGGCTGGGTCATAAGTGGGACCAATATGGGTTTTATATGTGTTGCCCAGTTGGGCCCCACATTAACCCCAGTCAGGCCCCATATATGATTCATATGGCGGCGCGTACCCATCGCGAGGCTTGGCGTCTCCCCAGTTTGTGCAATTTTGCAGTATTTTTCCTGCTCATCTCGGGTCTGTTCATACTGAACAGCTTTGCTTTATGATCATATAGGTTATGTTAGTTTTTGGATATTGGTGAGGACTTTTCCATAATTTTTATCACCAATCTTCGACTCATTCCTGAGATCTCCAGAACAACCGAGGCTACGCACTCTACCTGGCCGGGCGGAAGTGCTCCCAGGCGGCGTCGAGATCATAAACAAAGGCGGGGGAAGCACGGAGGTCTAAGAGCTAAGCTAAAGCTAACACCGCTCCGGCTCTCTTTACCCAGCATTTTCCTCACTAATGTGTGGTCACTGGTGAACAAAATGGATGAGTTACGACTTCGCATCACCCACAGTAAGAGACATTTGGATTGCAATGTCTTCACAGAAGACATTGCAAGGTTTTCACAGGTTTTCACAGAAACATGGCTACACAGCGATGTACCCAATAATGCTATTGAGCTAGCTGGACGCTACACGCTCCGGGCAGATAGAACGGCAGATGACTCCGGCAAAACGCCAAGCCTCGCGATGGGATGGTAATCAAGATGGAGCCGCCGAGTTCGCTCGCCGTCCAGGTCGCTCCGCTTAGATTGTGTTTTTATTTACTTTTTTTAAAGCCCTGCATTTCAGCCCGAGCCCGACGGGCCCCGACTTATTTACGCCCCTAGGGCCGGGCTTCAGGCCAATTTTCACGTCATAGTTCAAATGCGGGCCGGGCCTCGGGCCTTTTTTGGGTTATCCTTCTTTTTATATTTTTGTAAGACGTTAATAAAAAAAAAAAAAAGAGAGAGAAGTTGACGTCGATGATAGAAAAACAAACATAGAAAGACGTCTCATAACCTCATAACTTTCATAATCTGATAATTACACTGACATATGACTGACATGACAGTCTCACGCACGCACGACACAGAAGGTTTTCCGTCAGCGGGACCCGCGATTCACCTCATGTGCAAATAATGGAGAATATTAAGAGAAAAATCTTAGATGGCCAACTTAAAACGTAAATGATGATTCATGCAGCGGCGCGAGCATTTCTGTGTCTGCACCTGTTGCTGCGGGCTACGCAGCAAAGAAGAGAGCGCTGGCCGAGTTTGAGGAAGAGTGGGAAAATATTGAGGAGCAGGACAAGGATGACGACGAAGTACAGCAATACATGCGCCTCAATCACAACACGGAAGGTGATGGACGAGATGTGCTGCTCTGGTGGAAACAGCACGAGACCCTGCTACCGCAACTGTCAAGACTGGCTCGCTCTGTGTTTAGTGTCCCGTCAGCAGCAGCAGCAGCGAACGTGTCTTCAGCGCAGCGGGAAGAGTGATAGAAGAGAGGATGACTGGGTTAAAACCTTCCACTGTGGATGCTATTCTTTTTCTCCACGATGCTCTGTAAGAGACTGTTCTAACTGACTTTATTTTCGTTTAATTGTTGGAAACTAATGGAAAAAATAATGTCCATGTTCCGTGGTGCATTTTTGAGGTAAGATAACCTGCATGTTTTTAATCTATTTAATTTGTATAGATTGTAGGCTATTGCTCATTTCGTTTGCGAGCAGCCTGAGCCTGCCTCAGTATTTCAAAAATGTTGTTTTACTCACTGTGGTTTAATAAATAAACATTTATTAAACTAACTGTCTGTGTGATATGCTTAAAGTGTTTTTATATCTATGGATTTAATTGTAGCCAAGTAAAGTATTGCGTTGATTTGAGAGGCTAAATTGATCAAACATGTTTTACTCGCTGTCGGCTCGGCTGCTTAATCGTCATTTAAATAAAAATGCTCCAAACATTTGTCTAAATTAACTTAATAAAGAAATGAAAAGAAACGTAACTAACAAAACTTACCTATTTTAATGGCTGCAAATAGGGCAGGCTGCCGCTGTGTAATTAAAAAAAATATATATATATATACGGGCTCATGTCGGACTCGGGCTGATAATTCTGATGAGCTGTCGGACACGGGTCGGGCTAGGGCCTGAGCGTCTCGGGCCAGGGCCGGTCTGGGGCCTAGATTTGAGGCCCGTGCAGGGCTCTAACTTTTTTACTTGCTTTTGCTTTCTCTTTTTACACACATAACCTCTGCACTGATCACTTACGACAAAGGAACACTTTTGGACATTGGATACCGCTTCACTAACCTGTTTCAGGACACTTTATCCCTCAACCCATCGTGGCCATCTGAGATTCTCCGGAATGCCGAGATGAACAATGGCCACCTGAATAACCACCCGAGGCAACGGATCAAGAAACACAGCGGGAAATGCGCTGGGATCCACAACAGACTGAGAAAAAGAGCTCACAGTCCTCCTCTGCCGAGCATTCTGCTCGCCAATGTCCAGTCTCTGGAGATTAAGATGGACGATCTTAGAGCCAGGATAAGTTTCCAACGGGACATTAGGGACTGTAACATACTTTGTTTGTCTGAAACATGGCTCACGCCCTCGGTCCCGGACGCTGCTGTAACGCCGTCTGAAAACTTCTCTGTTTTACGGATGGACAGGACAGCTGAGGCCGGTAAATCCAAAGGTGGAGAAGTGTGTTTCATGATCAACAAGAAATGGTGTGACTCCAGGAACATCTCGCACTCCTGCTCGCCTCATCTGGAACATTTATCTATTATTTGCCACCCATTCTATCTGCCCCGGGAGTTTTCATCGATCATCGTTACTGCTGTTTACATCCCACCACAAGCTGACACCGGTTTGGCTTTGTCTAAGCTTCACCTAAGGGTATTTTTGGGGCCTGGAGAAGTTTTGTCATGCCCTGACATTTGTGCTTTTTTCAGTTTCTTATAAATATCTAAATGGCTAAAGTCTAATCTCACTGTAATCAGCACAAACTGGGCTATAATAATATGTGAGCAGCATGTATGTACATGATTGTGTTTTTGAGAAAAAAAAATGTTATGCGTGGTTAGTGAAAAACTAAAAATGTTAAATCACTCGAATAAGGCAATAAAACACATATAGAAAATTGGTTCACAGGACTTTTGAGAACTGGAGCTTGTAGTCTAGAATTTTTTTTTCTAAATGATGTGAAAATCATCTTGTTTACTCACTTACAGAAAACAATATATTGATTTAAATTTTCTAAGACACTTTTTTTGTTGGTAAAAAGTCATATGCGAGTAGGCGTCAACTATCATGAATTCACACCTGAGAAGACAAAGGCCTGCATAATGAGCTGCATAATGAGCCATTCAGTCAGCTGTGTCACTGAGAGGGATGAGTTACAAGAAAGAATGTGAGGACAAAATAAATGTATATAATTTTATGTTTGTAGTTTATTTAAAATATATTTTATTATCCCACAACATAATTTAATATTCACTTGTGAGTGCAGTTAAACAGTTTATTAGGAACAATCAAAGCTGACTTTCAAACTGAATTTTTTGCATCATTACTCCAGTCACACAATCCTTCAGAAATCCTTTTAACAATCTTATTTTCTACAAAAAAAACATTTATTGTTATTATTATCATTATTATTATTATTATTATTAATGTTGAAAAGAGCTGAAAATTTTTTTTTTTCAGGTTTTTTAGGGGGGATAAATTGAAAGAACAGCAATGATTGTTACTTTTGTTACAGTTACATTTATTGTTACTTTTATATTATTTACATCTAGCTTTTGAATGGTATAGTAGTGTATATTGTTATTGAAACTTCATAATATTTCACTTGATTATACATTTAGTCAGGAATTATAGTTTGGAAAAAGTCTTTGGAAAAAGTCTAACTAGTAAAATGTTTACACGTTATGTGAAAACTAGTACAAGTATATAAATAAATAAAAAGAGACTTACTCATTTTTATGATATCTGCTGAATAAAGTGCTTCATTCTTTTTTCTGAGGAAATCCAAATCTCAAATCCTTGTTCACATCACATCTTTTTGGGGTGAATATGTCTTATTCCTCTCATCGTGAAGCAAACAGTAAAATAAAAAAACTTGAAGAACAGTCTCGCTGTTGTCTTCTGTTGTGTGGGCGTATTCAAGGCGCGCGCTTCAGTGAAACATAATTTGAATAGCGCGCTCGGCGCGGGGGCGTGGTCTCATTAGAAGATAATGAAGGGATTCGTGAAAAACGGACATCACTTTGTTTTCATATGGATTACTTTATCACAGAATATTTGTTTTTGGGAGCAATTGTTTAGTTTAAAAGTAGACATGTCAGGCTTTCTATAGATATCTCTCTCATGTCTCTTCGTTGAGTATTCACTGAGTTACAATTCATTTTATTTACGCATTTGTAACTGAAGATCAGCGCAGACAAAGGCTGCAGACAGCACTCCTTGTTTGTTATCTTTATTTTATAAGTGCACAAAGTTTTGTTGTTATTATGTCTGTATACAAAAAAAAGTAGACCCTTTACAGATTCGATTGATGTATTGCTCTTATCTGTACGATCAAAACTGAAAGTGTAATTTAAGTTCTTTTCGGGGTTAACAGGAGAAAATACCCCAAAACGCGTATACGCGTTAATTGGCTCCAGAGGGTTAAACGCTGCAAAAGCAGAGCTGTTAAAATCATCAAGGACTCAAACCACCCCAGTAACCATCTTTTCACTTTGCTGCCATCTGGTAAGTGCTTCCGTAGCCTGATGGCAAAAACTGAGAGACTTAGGGGGAGTTTCTTCCCCCAGGCCATCAGGCTCCTAAACTCAAAACCAGCCTCTTAACATCTTCATGTCTCCACTTAATATTCACTTTATCAGTAAGGTATTCATCATTCACTACCTCACACTGACATACTGACATTGTCAACCTGTTTTCACATTTGCCTCTTGTACATTCCTGTGTATCTTAATATTTAAGACTACAGTATAATGCACATATGTACATTGCCTCTTGTACATCCCTGTGTATCTTAATATTTAAGACTAGGGCTGTCAAATGATTAATCACGATTAATCACATCCAAAATAAAAGTTTTGTTTACATAATATATGTGTGTATACTGTGTAAATTTATTATGTATATATAAATACACACATGCATGTATATATTTAAGAAGAATATGTTATGATTATATATTAAATATATTTATATATAATATAAAATATAAGAATATAAATATATAAATGTATATACATGTAAATATTTTCTAAATATATAATTTATGTGTGTGTATTTATATATACATAATAAATATACCCTGTACACATACATATATTATGTAAACAAAACTTTTATTTTGGATGTGATTAATCGTGATTAATCATTTGACAACCCTATTTAAGACTACAGTTTACTTTCATGCACATTATTTTCCACTATATAATTAATTCTACAGTATACATCTTTTTATATATTTTATATTTTATTCTTATATTTTTATTGTTTACTTTTATTTCATTCTTTTATAGCTATATTTATGTATATTTTCATCTGTGTTGTATTCTTTAATTATTGCACTGTCCATGGAGCGGACCTGACTCACATTTCACTGCTGGTTATATATGCTCTATATAATTGTGTATGTGACAAATAAAAATCTTGAATCTTGAAAACAAGAGGTGGTGGAATGTGCATTTATGTTAACAAAGCTTGGTGTACGAACACTGTCATTGTTGGGAGAGACTGCTCAGCTAACCTAGAGTTTCTCATGGTTGAGTGTAGACCTTTTTATCTGCCACGGGAGTTCACTTCCACCATTATAACTGCAGTCTATATTCCACCGGATGCTAATGCCAAGCTTGCTTTGAACGAACTTCATTAGTAAACGACAGACTGCTCACCCGAAGGTTACTTTTATTGTCACGGGTGATTTTAATCACTCCAAATTAAAGACAGTGCTCCCCAAATTCCATCAGCATGTTTCCTGCCACACCAGAGGAGACAAAACTCTGGATCATGTTTACACAAACATTGATGGAGCTTACATTGCGACCCCCTTCCCCCACCTCGGGCAGTCTGATCACCTTTCTTTGTTTCTCAGCCCTAAGTATTCACCCCTCATCAACCGTGTGGAGCCATTCCTGGCCGTGTGCTTAGGGCATGTGCAGAGCAGCTTGCAGGGGTCTTCACAGACACTTTCAACCTGTCCCTCACCCAAGCAACTGTGCCAACATGCTTTAAGTCCACATCCATTGTGCCAGTGCCTAAACACTCCTCCCCAATGTGCCTGAATGATTACCGTAGCATTCACACCTATTGTCATAAAGTGCTTCGAGTGACTGGTTCTAGCACACCTCAAAGACTGCCTCTCACCCACACTGGACCCACACCAATTTGTTCACCGTAGAAATAGGAGCACAGAGGATGCAGTATGCACAGTGCTGCACTCTGTACACACACACTTGGACAATAACAACAAATATGTACAGATGTTGTTTGTTGACTTCAGCTCAGCATTTAACACTGTCATTCCCGCCAAGCTGACCACAAAACTTGGAGATCTGCACATTAACATCTCCCTCTGCAACTGGATTATGGACTTTCTGACCAACAGACCTCAGCATGTTAGATCATGTTAGACCACAAACACCTCCAGCCTGGTCAAGAAGGCTCACCAGCGCCTCTTCTTCCTCAGGACACTGAAGAAGAACCAGCTGTCTTCAGCCATCCTGGTGAACTTTTACCATTGTGCGATCGAGAGCATCCTGGTGACTCTCCCCCTGACCATAGACTGTTTAACCTCCTGCCCTCCGGGAGGCGCTTCAGGAGCCTCCGGACAAGGACCAGCAGATTTAGGAACAGCTTTTTCCCTACAGCTGTCTCCTTACTGAACTCTGCCCTCTGACACTCCCCAACACCACACACACAGACTCCTCACCCCTCCTCATCACTACATCTGATTTACAAACAAGCAAAAAACAGTAAACTTGTTATTACTTGCACTACTGTCTGTTCATTCAGAATACTGAGTAATCCATTTGCACACTGAAATATTTTCTATGCACTTTTACTGTCCATTGCACTAGTGTAAATGATGTTCATATGTTCATAGTTTCTGCTTACAGTGTACATACACTTATACATAATCCATCTATATAGTATGTTCATAGTACACCTATCTGTATATCATGCTGATAGTATTTAAAATCTGTAAATTATGTCCATAATACTGCCTTATTTGTATATTTATTGTACATTTGTTACATATTGTAGACACTGTATATTCTGTACTTACCGCTTATTGCACTTCTGGTTAGATGCTAACTGCATTTTGTTGCCTTGTACCTTACATGTGCAATGACAACAAAGTTGAATCTAATCTAATCTAAAACATGGGACATAGTTTTAGAGTTTGCACTTGGCTAACTGGGGCCCAGGTCAGGAAGCAGACAGACTGGCTAAAGGGAACGTCTGCTAGCTGCCTCACATCACAGAAATCAGTTAATTCTCAGCACATAGAGACCCTTTCACCTAGATATCACACTATAGAAACTGTGTCTGTTCCCCGAACTAGATAATACAAAAAACGTCCAAACCAATTTAAGAGTAACAATTTAATTGATGTTCAATGAATAAACAAACATATGTTATATGGATAAACTAATGATAAAGCTTGGCTTATTGAATATCAGGTCCCTTTCTACAAAAGCACTTTTTGTTAATTTTATGATCACTGATAATAACCTAGATGTGCTCTGTTTGACAGAAACCAGGCTAAAACATGATGATTACAATATTTTAAAAGAGTCTACCCCCCAAAGATTACTTTTGTAAATATGAGCCATGTCCAAAAGGTAAAGGGGAAGGTTTCAAGTATCAATCTGAGTTAGTGCTGGCTGCAGATAAAGTTTTAATTGTTGGTGATTTTAATATCCATGTTGATAATGAAAAAGATGCATTGCAATCAGCATTCATAGACATTATGAACTCTGATGGGGTTAGACAACACGTGTCAAGACCTACTCATTGTGAAATCATACACTAGATTTAATACTGTCACATGGAATTGATGTTGATGGTGTTGAATTTATGCAGCCAAAAGATGATATCACAGATCATTATCTACTCATGTGTAAACTTTATATATCTAAAACTGTAAATTCTAATCTTTGTTACAAGTATGGTAGAACTATTGTTGTCATGGTACCAAAATTTCAGTATTCAGTACCAATACCAGTGAAAATCCACGGTTCTCGGGTCCAATTTCGGTACAAAGCAAAACACAAAAACATGCTAATTAAAAAAATCACTATACTTTCATTTAATCCAAACTGTGTACATATTTAATTTTAAAGGAATTTAGAATTTTAAAGCCAAGAATAACAACTAAGTTAGCTAAAAAATAATTAAAAAAAAAGCCCAGAACTGCTTTTCTGACTGATATGACACAAACAATGTTAATTTGTACATTCTCTAACAAGTATATTTTAGATTCACAATTCATTAAAAAGCATCTGGTGTAAAAATAGTAAATATGTCATCCAGTTTTTTTTACCCTAATAAAAGTTATTGGAGCATTAAATAGTTAATAAAGAAACTTAATTCTAATGCTCATTATATTAGCGTAAGCCGCACTTATGCTAAAGATTAACTACTCTAATAACAACGTTAATTTCAATCCAACATTCAAATTAAAATATTTCATCATATTCATAACAGAAGCGGTGCTTTCCACGGCGGCATATGCAAATTCATTCTCTGCCAGCAGGAGGTGCTTGTAGAGCGCGCAAGAGAGAGGTTTCCCCAGTAACAGCTGTAATCAAATAAGCGCTGAGCCGCACTGCGCTCACAAACGCTGCTCAGGCATTACAGGCAAGATTAAGTGAAAATGACATCCATAATTTTCTTAAGACAGTCGGTTTTCTTCAGAAATACAGTGATATAAATACACCCGCACCGGATTTAGACTTTGACACGAGCAGTGCTCATCTTTATTCAACAAAGTCAACGCCTTTGGAAAATCTGTTTGTTGCGGTCAGTTTTGATATTTCCCAATGTATGGGAAACACTGAAACTTACCTGCTTGAACTCTTTAATTTGATCTGGATGTCTGTCTTTAAATTATTTTGTTAGTTTGGTGTTTTTCCTCCTTTTGAGGTCGCCTCATCTCAGTGAGAGATGAGTGCATCTGTGCACCTTTCGGATAGTGCACCAAGAACCGGGTTGACCAGGTACTCGGTACCACCGGTACTTAATAAAAAACTGGTACCGTAACATTTTCGTTTTTTTAGTACCGACTTGGTCCCGAAGTACCGGGTCTTTTGACAACACTACGTAGAAACATCACTTCTACCACAAAAGATTGCTTTGTAAGTAATCTTCCTGATTTATCTCAATTCCTCAGCATATCCAACAGCTCAGAACAACTTGATGATGTAACAGAAACTATGGACTCTCTCTTTTCTAGCATTTTAGATACGGTTGCTCCTTTAAGCTTAAAAAAGATTAAAAGGTCCCATATTGTCAAAACTGAAATTTCCTGGCTTTTTTCATGATAACTGAGGTCTAAGGGCTATGTAACTACATTATAAGTTTCAAAACAATCGATCCACAGACAAATGCAGACAGCCTGCATAAAGTAGCTGTGCCTTTTCACAAACCATTGTGACTTCCGTAAAAAGGTGACGTCAGAACTAAACAGTCACCGCTTTTAGTCACCACCCCAAGGACTTGCCAAACCCCCAGACAACATCACGTCCATGCCTTTGCGGAGCAACAGAGGTGTAAAGTACTTGAGTAATTTTACTTGATCACTGTACTTAAGTATTATTTTGGGGGATTTTTTACTTTACTTGAGTACTATTAAAAATCAATACTTTTACTTTTACATAATTACATTTTTTAAGGAAAAAAAAAAGAGTACTTTTTACTCCTTACAATTTTATTTACAGTCAAAAAGTACTTATTTTTTGGAGATCACTTCATTCTATTTTCCCTTGCTATTACAAAGCCAATTGAATTGCGCTGATACCCAGTTTAATTTAAATGTTATTTATTCTGCCAATGAGATTCGTTTTCACATTCCATTGAATTGGTCAGACATGTTCATTGATCCTTGCGATGTCATGTCGCATCTATTACCACAATGCACAGCACCTTGACCTGGAAATTAGAGAAATTATAATGGAAGAAAATGGAGGAAGAACGCAATTCAGCTGTGAACACAGTCCAGAATCAGCTACAGGAACAAGAGCACAGTATCTTAGTGATTTTTTTTCTTTTAGTTGTATTAATAAGGATTCATACAAGATGAAATGTGTCCTTTGTCTCCCGCTTAATAAAGAAATATCGGCCTTCAAAAGTTTGCCATCAAACTTAAGGAAGCATATTGAGGTAAGTACGTTAAGCATTTTGTGTTACTGATCCATTTGTGTGTGTGTGTGTGTGTGTGTGTGTGTGTGTGCATGTTTTTACCTTTACGGCACACCTTTTATATGTGTAGTGGGCCTATTCTCACTAATGCATGCGATTGACAATATAAGGCTCACACAATAAAATGTTAGGAATGCATTTGTAATTGTCTGTAAATTATTTTCTATGGTAACGTAAGTAGGTCCACAGGAAATTTGGCGCCTATAGCAGTATTTCTTTTATCATCATTATCGTTCCACACTCTCATTGTGTTTGATTTTATGCACAACACAAGAAAAGATATCCGTGAACTGATCGACCAAGCAAAAAAAAGTGTTTCTGCTACAAGACCTGGATTACCAAAAATCATGTTGTATTGTTGTCAAAACTAATGTAATGAAATCAATTCACCCTGTCATGTCAGCCTTACAGTCCTGTGTTTTTGACAGTATAATCAGAAATAAATTCATGTTTGATAGTCACTAAATGCTACTGTATTTCTAAAATCAACAAGTATTTAACATCATAAAGTTTGCAAATGGCAGTTTTATTAATGCTGTAATCAGAGAGTGTATAAGTGTAATTGTTACATTTATATTGCATACAAGACTTCTTTTTAAATATTTATTTGTTGTTTTTACAGAGAATGCACCCAAATTACCTCAAAAACTACTCTAAATTGACAGCACAGAAGAGAAAGATTGGGACCTCCACCCATGCTTCCAGCAGTAAGCAACTGAAAGTTGACTCAGTTTTCCCAGTTAAACATGGGTCTCCAATCACTTGAAAAGCTGTATTAAGGTACATAATTCAAGGACTTCATCCTTTCAGCACTGTTGATCTGCCATCATTTAAAGAGCTGATTAGTACACTGCAGTCTGGCACTTCTGTCATTACAAGGCCTACTTTACGTTCCAAGATAGCTGAAGCTGCTCTGATCATGAAACAGAAAGTGACTGCTGCCATGAGTGAAGTTAAATGGATTGCAACCACAGTGGATTGTTGGACTGCATGTAGAAAGTCATTCATTGGTGTAACTGCTCACTGGATCAACCCTGAAAGTCTTGAAAGACATTCCGCTGCACTTGCCTGCAAAAGATAAAAGGGC
The DNA here is from genome assembly GCF_018340385.1 of Cyprinus carpio. Lineage (NCBI taxonomy): Eukaryota > Metazoa > Chordata > Actinopteri > Cypriniformes > Cyprinidae > Cyprinus > Cyprinus carpio. The sequence goes on along the minus strand of NC_056600.1, from coordinate 25,855,493 downwards.
TCTCATACTTTTGAGGTACTGGCCAGTGCTATGAATGATATCCACTCAGAGTATGAAATACGTGACAAGGTTGTTTGCACAACCACAGACAATGGTTCCAACTTCCTCAAGGCTTTCAGAGTTTTTGGTGTGGAAAACAATGATATCGAAACTGAGGCAAGAAGGTGTGAAAATGATGACACTGATTCTGAAGGCTGTGGTGAGGGAAGTGATGGCGTGGAATTCCAAGACGACTCTCAAGTTCTGGACCATGATGATGGCTTCGAATTTCATCTACCAAAACATCAAAAGTGTGCCTGCCACATACTTAATTTAGTCTCAAGCGTAGATGCCCAAAAAGCTCTCTCAAATGAACACTACAAGAAACTCTACTCTTCTGTCTTTGGCAAGTGTCAAGCTTTATGGAATAAAAGCAGCCGATCGGCTCTAGCAGCTGAAGCTGTTGAAGCAGAAAGCAGGCTTCAGCTTTTAAGGCCAAACCAAACTAGGTGGAATTCAACTTTCATAGCTGTTGACAGAATTTTTCAAATTTGCAAAGATGCAGGAGAAGGCACACTTAGGAATATATGCACCTTTCTTGAGGTTCCAATGTAAGTATTTTTCCTCTCTATTGATGCAAATTTGGGTTGTTGTTGTTGTATACTCTTTGATTATGCCAATTACTCCTTTAGGTTTAATCCAGCAGAAATGCTGTTCTTGACAGAGTGGGCCAACACAATGCATCCTGTTGCAAAAGTACTCGACATCTTGCAAGCGGAAATGAATACACAGCTGGGGTGGCTGCTGCCTAGTGTCCATCAGTTGAGCTTGAAACTTATGCGAATCCGCCAGTCTCTCAGGTACTGTGGCCCACTTGTGGATGCCCTACAACAAGGAATCCAAACACAATTCAAGCGTATGTTTGAAGATCCCGAGATCATCGCAGCTGCCATCCTTCTCCCTAAATTTCGGACCTCTTGGACAAATGATGAAACCATCATAAAACAAGGTAAATTAATGCAAGCAACATACACTTGACGATTTCCAATCTGGGCAACATTTGAGCCATAGGGCTGGGCGACATGACCAAAAATTAATATCTTGTTTTTTTTTTTTTTGGTTAAATGGCGATATGCAATATGTATCTCGGTACTTTCTATGTTTTTCTATAAATGTTATTTCACATCCTGCCCAATGATATCCTACAAACAATGTTAATATTGAAGGATATGGAAACAAATTTAGTGAATGTTATGTAGGCTATGCAATAATATTATGTGCAAAAATTAGGTTAAAATCACATTAAATTCTACCATTGAAACATTACAATCTAAATTTTTTTTTTTTTTATTGACTAAAGGCTAAACTAAAACTAAAAAAATATTAAAAGCACAAACTCAATATATTTGTAGGTTAAAAATTCCACATATAGCAAATTTGTTGTCACCAACAAATATTTTAGCAATATGTATATTTTAGTCAGAATTATTGCGCTACTATTCTATAGTGCTCTGTCTGTTTGGCGCGCATGCAAGCAGCGGCGCGCGTTCACGGAAGCTTCAATATTAGCGTAGATCCACTTGCAGGAGCTCGTTGTCCTCTCCTGACAGTGAAATAGACATTTGTTTGACTTTCTAACATTTACAGATGGAGAATATACCTGTAAAATGTAAGTTAAGCATTGAGGAAAGCACCACATCTCAAATGCATTCAATAGGGCAAGTCTGTCAGTCAGCAACAGTCTGTCAGAGCATCTGACACCAGACAAGCTGCTTTAAACTTAACTATATCGTACCAGTTATTTATTTAACATGTTTAGGACAAATTGTACTATGTACTTTCACTGCAGCAGCTCACACTGCATCCTCTGATATTTTTCAGATGTGCTCGTATCAAAATATACTGTAGTATTGATATTCATTGCCTATACTTAATACTTAATTGGTATTGCCTAATTCCATATCGTTTAACATACCGCCCAGCCCTAAGCCATACCAATGTTTTTTTTGGTACTTTTTAGGAATATTATGAGACTATCTTTGGCTGTGATCTCAATATGAATATTGATGTATAGTACTCATGCAACAGGTTGTAGTTATCCCTCAGTGTTTCTTGAAACAAAACTCTAATGTCTCATGTGGCTTAGAAATGCTGTTTGAATTTATGCTAAAGTAAGTTATTTGCATGATTGTAGACATTTAGATGTGGATGACAGCACGTAAATGTAGTTAATGACACAACCCATAAAATTTGTTCCCAGAATCCCAAACCTTTCTCTATATCTGCTCAATCTTGTAGGCATCAGACTGCATCTGGAGCCTTTGCATCACACTAAGGAATTGGCCAACAGTTCATCTGATGAAGATTTTTTCGCTTCTTTGAAACCAACAACTTATGAAACCAGAAAAGAGTTGGATGGATATCTGGCCTGTGTTTCAGACACCAGGGAGTCTCTGCTCACGTTCCCTGCTATTTGCAGTCTCTCTATCAAGACTAATACACCTCTTCCTGCATCGGCTGCTTGTGAGAGGCTTTTCAGCACTGCAGGATTGCTTTTCAGCCCCAAAAGAGCTAGGCTTGACACTCACAATTTTGAAAATCAGCTTCTGCTCAAGTTAAATCCGAGGTTTTACAACTTTGAGTAGCATGTTGCATACTGTCATTAGATAGTAGTCTTATAGTTTGATAATTAAATTCAATTAAATACAAACAGTTCTAAAGCAGGATAAAACCTTGTATGTGGTTCATTCACCTTATATGTGGTGCATTCATGTTTTTAGAGATTAAAAGCTTAAACAAGAATCTCTAGGTTTCATTCTTGTTTTTACTTTTACTTCTTTAATACTCAAGTACAATTTTAATGTGGTACTTTTTTACTTTTACTCAAGTATGATTCTGGCCAGATACTTTTACTTTTAATTGAGTAACATTTTTACTAAGTACTTGTACTTTCACTTGAGTAAATATTTTTTTAGTACTTTTTACACCTTTGCTGAGCAACAACAACACGGAAACATGTCAACAAAATGCTGTTCAGTTGATGGATGTCAGGAAACTACATCATTGAACAGGCTTTCGAACTAGGGTTGGGCCTATAGACTATGCCATCATCCATTGCCGATGGCTGATAGAGTTCACGATGTTGAGTGGCAGTACTTACCACACATTTGACAAGATTAGATGGTTGTCACTGGTCCTCAGAATCTGCAAATCATTTGCCATTGTCCTATCAGATATTTTTCCTTACTCTGTGAATGTGGTAAGTGAGCTTTCATGTACTGTAACGAAGCGGCTAACCTTTTAGTTGCTCCGCAGAACGCGTTATTTGTTTCATGCCTAGGGTACACCTTCCACCCCACCCCATGATGCCATTGTCCATCACAATGTTTCATTGTAGACTAGACATCGCCCAACCCTAATTTCAACTGAACCAGTTGCAGTGTTTTCAAAGCTGCTGCCACTAATCTGCATGAGCTTACTCACACACTGACATCCTACATCAGTTTCTGTGAAGACGTGTGTTCCCACTAGGACTTATTTAGTATATATCAATAATGAACCATGGTTAACCGCAAAAATAACAGCTTTGTCAAGCCAAAAAGAATGTATACAGGATTGGGGACAAAAACCTTGTACAACAGGCCAGAAACACACCGACAAAGGATATCAGAGTGACCAGAGATACAGTTTTCAGCCAACCCTGCATCAGTGCGGAAAGGCCTGAAAGCAATCACCAGCTACAAGACACCATCCCTCTGCATTGTGACAAATCAAAAACTGGCTGAAGACCTGAATGATTTTATTGCAGGTTTGAGAATCCCAGTCTCACACCCCACACTCGCTCTGGGGTGTGTACTCTCCCCTTTTTGGAAAAAAGATGGCGCCATTGTGGTTGTTGGCTTGCCGTCGCTCCTGTCCTCTGCTGTCTTTCCTGTACGTTTTGGTGCTATCTACAGTATGTGTGTGCTCAAGGAATCAGTACCTTAATTTCCTATGATCCCCAAACCCTTCTTAAAATATATTCCGCTGTCATGGATATGTGTGCTCGAAATCCGAATGGAGAGAAATTCTTCTACACCCGGTTTTTCTCAGCATTCCCGAAGGCCGCTTGCCATGTCGGCTGTTCATTTCATCTGAAATTAATAGGCAATAGAAGGCGTGGAAAAGAGTGTGGAACTTTTTGTCATTTTTGAAAAGATCCTTGCACACATCCATGTCTTGCTCGTTGGATCTGTGTGGAGTCGATAGGTGGGATAAAAACCTCTCTCTTCAGCGCACTATGACCCCCCATTACACCTGTCTACTGCCCATCCTACCAGATGTGGCTACATCTGTTTGCGCTACAGTGGATCATCAAAAGATGTGCTAATCTACTAAATCTCCGGTCACTGGATTATACGAAGCCATCGATCATATCCCCTGAAGAAATTACTCATGTTACTAAACTGGCTATGGTAAACTTGAGATCTCTTCATAAAACTTTCATCTTAAATGACTTTTTTACGTCTCATGACCTGGATTATTTACTTACAATGGAGACCTGGCTTCGCAGCGGTGAGTTGGATCCTATAATTGAACTTTCCCTAAATGACTGTCAGTTGTTTAGTTTGCCTAGGACTATGGGGCGAAACACTTTTAAGTGCCGATTGCTGCCCACGGATCATTATAATACCTTAGAAGTTCAACTACTCCAGTTACAGTTGCCTTGTCCAGTACTTTGTGCTCTAATTTTCAGGCCACCAAATTACAATAAGGATTGTATTCGGGACTTTGCTGGTTTTCTGTCAAACATTGTGCCTACTACAGACAGTCTTATTATTCTCTGTGATTTAAATTTTCATGTCTGATGCCCCTCCAAGCCAATGGTTAGGGACTTTATTAAGCTCATTGACTCTTTTAATCTTACACAGCATTTTTCTGGCGCAACTCATGACCATGGCCACACACTGGATCTGATTTTATCCTAGGGCTGTGCAATTAATAGCATTCGATTGTCGTGCGCATCTCGTCGCGAGGTTGCTGACTGGTACTGAGGAGAGAAAGCATTTCTCCTGTCCTAGCATCTCTGCATTGGTTACCAGTGCAGCATAGGATCCATTTTTAGATTTTATTATTTGTGTATAAAGCATTAAATGATCTAGCCCCATCATACTTGTCCGAACTTCTCAGCTATCAGCAATCCTCTCACTCTCTCAGATCCTCTGATAAACTCTTCTTACATATACCTCACTCTCGCTTGAAATTTAAGGGGGATCTGGCTTTTTCTGTAGCCGGTCCTAGACTTTGGAACAGCATACCTCTAGACATTAGATCTGCGCCTTCCCTTAATGTTTATAAATCCCACCTGAAGACTTATCTGTATTCCTTGGCATTTGGATGAAATGTATGTTTGTTAATGTTTTTTTGTATTGATTGTGTTTTGAGTTATTTCTTTTTATTCTCTTAATCTCTATATTTACTTCATTTGTATATGTACAGCACTTTGCCATACACTATCTGTTTTTAAATGTGCTATATAAATAAACTGACCTTGACCTTGGGGTCAGTGTTGCCAGATTGGGTGGGATTTCTGCCCAATTGGGCACTTTTTTAATTGTTTGTGTGGGTAAAAATTGGCTTGGGCGGGTGGACAAAATTTGGGCTGGTTTGGGGTCAGTTTGGCAGTTTTCAAACATCTAAATTGTATAGACTTATTGGTTAACAAACAAACCCGAGTGTGCATGTATTGCATCCAAACAGTCATTAAGACGTTACTAAACACACACACACACACACACACACACACACACACACACACACACACACACTGCAGAGGCACTTATGTTAACGTTGACAGCTGCACTTATAGCCAATCACAAGGGATCAGCAGAGCAGACAGATGAGATGATTCATGAGTGACAGGTTTCTAGTGTGATAACTGATCTGATTTTGAATGTATGACTGTATATTCAATTAATCACATTGCCTAAATATAAGTTAAAGTGTGGGAGAGTGACTTAAAGAGAAGGTCATATGGTATTTTAAAGTGTCCTAATATTGTGTTTGAGTCCCAAACAACAGGTTTAAATGCATCTAAGGTCAGAAAACATTAATATTAAATGTATATTTGGAGAAAATTACAGAGTCATTTACCAATGATTTCGAAACAATTCATTCCAAGCAAGTTCTGAGCAAACCCCTCCTTTCCTTAAGCCTACTCTGCTCTGATTGGTCAGCTGGCCAAGCCTGTTGTGATTGGCACAGAGAGGAGTCCTTGAGCCAGTTAGCCAGCGCTAGCATTGACAAAGCACCTTTACATAAAACAGTAATATAGTGCTCCAATCCGTTCTTATAATAATGACATAAAATACAAAAACACTTATGCTGGCAAATCATGCCCACAGCTAAAGTTAAGCTGCTAAACTGTGAACACTTGGTGGATACGTTAGCCTGATGAAACAACACAGTTTGTAAACCAAAATATGTCTACTGTAATGTTTGAAGAACGACAGACAAAAAACGCTCTGTCTTAACTTTTAATAAGAACGCAGAGAACCAGCCTAATGGTGAGTTCACACCAGACACGAATGAAGCGTTAAGCGCGAATGATTTACATGTTAAGTCAATGCAAAGACGCAAAAAGACATCCCGCGGCGCAAATTGAGTGTTTCGGGCATTTTTGACGCGTGAAACGCGTGATTTGCGCAAGTTGAAAAATGTGAACTTTACCGAAATTTTGCGCCGCGTTAACCAATAAGGAGCTTGCTCTAGTAGTGACGTGATTACGACGTAGTGAGCGGAGGGAAAATACGAAACAACAATGGAGGACAAAGTCATCGTCGCTGTATGTGGATACCCGAAGCTGTATGATACTTCTTCATACTTTTACAGAAACAGGAATAAAAAGGATCTTGCTTGGAAGAAATAGATTAATTGAATAAAGACCAAATATTACCTGTTAGATTTACCCCATTATATTTTATGTTTAACCACTAAAGAGACATCAGAGCCAGCGGCAAATGTCAGAAGGATTAGCCAAGTTGAGAGTGCTCTCGGTGGATACATGAGCACTCCAAAATCGGCGAAACACATTTTTAAATAGCCGCTGTCTTTATAAATAAACCACATATTTGAGTTTAAAACTACATTCTTGCCTGAAATACTTTTAAAACTACATTTCTTGACACGATAACAGTAATATTATGAAAATTATCAGAATAAATGGTGGTTGAAATCACAATGCTGCATGAACTCAACTGGCAGAAGCCCCTTCCATGACGCGAATTCGCGTCTGTTGTGAAATTAATTTCACGTGCGAATGAAGCGAATTTCACGCACGAATGAAGCGAATAAACTCAAAATGTTCAAGCGTCCAACTACACGTGAATAGGGCGATTAATTCGCGCAAGTCGCATTTGGTGTGTATCAGAACTACAGTAGGACAGTGATACTATGCTTTACCTGGAAACCTAAAGCTGCACTAGGTAGCCTATACATTACATATTAGCACAAAAACTTTTTTTGAGCACTCAATTGAAAATGTACACATCGTATCAATCGTACTTACAGGTTGTGTTTTGGAGAGTTTGTTAGTCCAAATTAAGAAGATTAGAAGCCAACGAAGATGAAAGCCAAGATTAGAGAATCAGTCCTTGGTAAAATTACATGCACACAACAAAAGGTTTTAATTGTAGTTATGTGGTATCCTTGAACACAGCGTCTTCTTAAACATGATGTAAACACACTAACTAGCAGAAGCGTTTGTGGGTAGGTCTAAGTGTTCCTATTTCATGGGCAGGCGGGGATTATGCAAATGTGTTACCCGGTGACGTATACCGGTAACAGGCAAAAGATTCGAAAATATGACGACTCGTTAAGGTGATTCAGAACCAACTCTCTCTTGAGAGACAATATCTTTATTTATCATGCACTTTTTTGATTAACGACTTTGCAGATTGTTTTCATTTAAGGATAGCTACATTATAAACTGCAAAAGAGATATTTTTCAAAAACCCAATGACCTGCTCTTTAACTCTCAAAATGTTAATTACTGTGGAGTGAGATGACATGAAGGCTCTAATATCACTGCAACTCTGAAATCAGAGTACATTTAAATTAATTAATCAAAATTGAAACTAAATATTTGGGTCTATATGATCCTGTCTGTTATCTTTAAAACGGTCCAGATTGGTCAATCCTCCTAGACTTGATTAGTTTTGACTACACAAAGTTCTGTATTATGTTCTACAATATGAACTTCACAAAAGTCTTCCTCTAGTTCCATGTAAAATTATAGAGCGTCATGAATTGTTCATTTTTTTTTTTTTTTAATTGTCAGATTATCATACAGCTGTGGTCCCCAACCTTTTTCAACTCGCGGCCCACACAACCAAACACATATGTTTGCTTGGCCCATTGCAAAGAAATGAACTGACCCCGCTATTGTTGGGTTAATAACTTAGTACTCAGAAGCTTGATTGTTAATTGTATTTATTGAATGAACTAGGGCTGTGCGATATGAAAAAAAAAAAAAAAAAAAAAAAAAAACCTATCGCGATTTCTTTGATCAATTTTGTGATTTCGATTTTAATCACAATTTTGACACACACAGATATGCTTTACAGTCATAAATGCATTCAGGATGAATTTGAAACATATTTCCAAAAGAAAACCAACTAGAGCTTTATCAAAAGGTTGTAACGTCTCTGGAACAGACATAAGTCAAAATAATCACTAAGTAAAGGTGTGACAAAATTTCTAGACCCATGGCAAAAAAATATAAATAAATAAATCCTGTCTCCAGGGACTTTTTTTCTTTTTTGCCATACATTGTTAAAAGAGCTCATTAATTGTAGCGGTGCCTCAGTTGTTGAAATAGATTTTTTATACATTATACAGGTTCACACGTAGGCCTACTCCGTTTGCAGTGCGTATACAGTATGTGTTAGCGGTGCAGAAGCAGCAGCGAGAGCGCATTAATGTAACGCGAAAGCACATTAAATTAATGCGCGAGCACGAATCTCTCTGTTCGCAGCAGATTTCCTTTGCTCTGTCACAAAACCAGACGTGCTTGCTCAGATACACGCTGCTCTCGTCCGGAGAGAGTGTGCGCACTTAAAACGTGTCTCCTCTCGCTCAAACTGTGTCCTGTGCATTTAGAACTCTCTCTATGCTCATGAGCTAGATATTAATTATTTTCGTAAATTTTTATTTCTAGCCTTTTACCGCGTGCAGTGTGAACACTCTGATCCGTTAACATGGGCTCCAAAAAAAGGCACATCACAGACAGTGTGTGAACCTGGAGTTACGTAGGCATATTCCCAGTCTGTTCTGTTCTCGCGCTAGGCGTGTTGCATTCTGATTAGATCGCATGGCATACTGCGGGTGGTCAGGGCCGTGGAAAATCGTGCTATAAAGCGATTTAGAAATCGCGCAAGCTCAAATCGTGATTTTATGATGATTTCTATCACACAGCCCTAGAATGAACTGGCAATGAATAGAAAATAACTCGGGCTTATTTAATTATATATATGAAATGATGTTATTATGTTATGACTTAGACATTTTTACATACATTAATAATAATATTATTTATTTTAATAGTAATTGGCCCACCTGCAATACCATCGCGACCCACTAGGGGCCGCGGCCCACAGGTTGAAAACCACTGTCATACAGTATGTATCAATGAATGACAGTTTTGACTGTCATTGTGTGTGCATGAGCGAGTGTGAAATACCTGCTAATTATGTTGCTTTTTCCTATCACTTACAGTGGACACTTTTTGCATTTATTGGCTTATGACTTGAAATATATGCATTGTTTCAAGGTTATTGGTTAATTTCTTAATTGCCATTTTGACAGTGTCTGCTTGCATATTTTAATTATATTTGGTAATTCTCTTTAATGTAGGCTATTTGCCCCAATTCCCAGTTTACCTGGGAAATTTATCTAATGTTATATTTATATTATTTTGTTGTCATTTTATTATGTGAAGTTGTGAAATGGCCTTTATCAACCTTGATTGACATTCTATCACAATATTTTGCTAGTTATTTATTTATTTATTTTTGAGTGGGTGGTTTTTTGTGAGCTTTTGGGCTGAAAATCTTTTATCCAATCTGGCAACACTGTCTGGGGTGCACTTCCCAAAAGCAACTATGGTCGCAAGTAGAGCCCGACCGATATATCGGCCGGCCGATATGAGCTAATTGCATTTAAATCGGCATCGGCGTTTATAACGGCCGATGAAACATAAAAAAACAGAGTCTCATGCTTCACTCATGTTATGACTGTTGCATAGTTTGCCCACCAGAGGGAGCTCTGCAGCTCCCCAGTTGACAACAGCGCCAGAAATCCACTACAGAAGAAAGCTATCAGCCGAGCCACTGAGATGTACTCTTTTGACGGTGAGTCTGTCGTTCGTCATGTGAAATGATTGTAGATTTAGTTCATACACTGTATATAAAAACAGTGTGGTAGTTCTAGCTAACGGTCCTATCATTATCACTTCTAAATATTCTGTAACATCACTTACAGCCGCTAATGCATTGCTATATTAGATTAGCCACAAAGCTAATACCATGTTTATCAGATGTTGTGGAAGAGCACGAACGTTAATAAGAGGTCAAACTATAACGTTAGCGTTTAACTTATTCTAAATATATCTGCAGTGTTTCCCACATAATGACCGCGTAACTGTGGCAGGGGGGCGCTTGTAGTCAATGACTAGAAGTTATGTACAGCGTGCCTCGAAAAAACAACAACTGTTACGTTATTCTAACGCTAACATAGCTTCCTTTTTAGCAGGCCCCTTAAATGCTTGCTATTAACTTGTTTGAAGGTGGTTCTTCTCAAAATTGACAGCGGTGTGTTCATGACACTAACGTTAACCATTCAACTTCGAATTGATTCCGTAATCTTCCGGTAACAAGTAGGCTAACTTTACGTTCGCCAGCGCATGACGATGTTTTGATTCAGACTGCACAAAGAGAAGAGGAGAAGATATACGGGTCCGTTGTGAATGTGTCTGTGAGAGCAAATATAGTGTAGTTACAGTAACTACAGTAGGTGCGTCAGAAATGATTAAACCAGAGGGGACATGTAAATAAATGTGAGCTGAACAAGCGCTTTTTTTTTTCTTCTTTTTTTACAGATTGTTTCAAAGCAGCTTTACAGACATAACAGGAAAATGTTGTAAATAATATAGTTTAAATATAAGTAGGTAATAGGTAAAACCTATTGCTTGACAAATAAAAAAAAAGTATATATATATATATATATATATATATATATATATATATATACTGTATATATATATATATATATATATATATCTATATTTCTCATTTTTGCCTATGTAGGAGATCCTTGTTTATTATTATTATAATTCTAATGATGACATGAGTAATGATACATGGTGATATTATTAATACACATGCTTATTCTTTCTCTGTCTCTCTTTCTGCCCTACAGATGGCTGAAAAAGGTGAACGCTGTAGCAGCAAAGTGTGGGACTACTTCTGCAAAGATTCCTCTAATGCAGTGTTCTTTTGATCATTAAAAAATATATACTTTTGATGTGCAATTGTTTAGTCATTGAGACTGTAATCTAAGGCTTTTTTTAACATAATCCCTTCTGGAAAATGGTTTATACAGCCCACATACATAGAACAGGCAGATATTTTACTATTGAATGTTGTGTAAGTGTAGTTTATAGGAAATGGGTCTAATATCCAGTTTATTTTCAAAATCAAAATATCGGCTTATAAATCGGCTCTTTTCGAGTTAATATCGGCATCGGCCCCCAAAAATCCATATCGGTCGGGCTCTAGTCGCAAGTTCCATCATTACCAAAAGAGTTCTATAGTATAGTATAGAACAGAGTTCTATAATGATGGTTTTGGGAAATACACCCTAGATTTTCAATGTCTTTCCACGCAGCCATTAAAGGGGTCACGGATGGCCATTTTCCACAAGCTGATAGGATTCTTTACGGTCTTAATGAAAAGCATGGGTTGTCCCACACTGCCTTCAGTCTGGGAAGGCAGAGATTCTCTGATCAGGATCTCCAAAGGAAGCTCCCTCATCGGAGAAACAAATGTAGGATGATACCAGTAAAAAAAATGCACTCTGCCTTCACGCACACTTGTTTGGGTCACAAAAATATAAAATTGTATGTATTGATGCAACACTTACTGCACCTTGCACCTTGATACCACTTTTAATGTGTCGTTTGGTGTGCATATAATTTGATTCATTTGATTTCCAATTGTACTTTTTGGCAGAAAAAAAAAAAAAATAAAAGTTTTGGCAATGTCATTTCCATATATAATTTATATATCCACCTTATTTTTAACGTAAGAGCTGGCATGCCCATTTGTAAATTGAACGTGCAAGGCTCCCGGTGTAATTCATTTTTATTTTCACTGTAGAGAAACAATCCGTTATGTTGCTTGATATTGCAAACTGGTATTTATCATCATATTATCTTATATTATTATTGTAATCAGAAACATATGGGATTGTAGCACAAATAGTTTTACTGCACTTTTTTATTCTTCTAGTTATTTACCTTTAGCGGCTAATGTATCAGAAGTCTCACACTTTCAAAGAAAACTAGCTTGCTTCCGCGTTGCAAAATAAGATCGATAACTTAAATATGAACATTAAAGGGATAGTTCATCCCTTCATCATGAATTACTCACCCTCATGTCGTTCCAAACCCACAAGACCATTGTTCATCTTCAGAACACGAATGAAGATATTTTTGATGAAATGTGAGAGCTCTCAGACCCTGCATAGACAGCAACGTAACTGTAATGTTCCCAGAAATGTAGCAAGGACATCAGTAAAACGGTCCATGTGACATCCGTGGCTCAACTTCAGTTTTGCGAAGCTATGAGAATACATTTTGAGTGCAAAGAAAACAAAAATAATTTATTTAACAACTCTTCTCCCCCGAGTTGCATCTTCCGCCATTTTAGAGAGTATCAAAACGCATACGAACACTTTCCCTTAAGCATAAACAACACTGATTACGCAGATTACATTCATGCCCACGTTTTCTCCCCTGGACATAAACAACGCTGATTACGTCAATTATGCTCTTGGGTACTCTCAAAATGGTGGAAGACGTAAATCAGGGAGAAGAATTGTTAAATAAATTATTTTTGTTTTCTTTGCACACAAAAAGTATTCTCGTAGCTTCACAAAACTGAAGTTGAGCCACTGATGTCACATGGACTGTTTTACAGTTGCGTTGCTGTCTATGAAGTGTCTGACAGCTCTCACATTTCATCAAAAATATCTTAATTCATGTTCCGAAAATCAAAAAAGGTCTTACGGGTTTGGAACGACATGAGGGCGAGTAATTCATGACAGAATTTTCATTTTGGGGTGAACAAAGCCCTAAACATTGACAAATGTAAAATAGTTTCTGAAAGTATTTAATAATACGCAATAAATAAGCACAGTCACATTTCAGCCTAATAAGATTTCCATAACCTACTCCCGTACTACTAAGAGTAATTCTAATTTTGGGACAACAAATTTTCAAGTGTCTCACCTTTTATTCAAAATTTTAATTTACATTGTGGCATTTTGTAGCAAAATGGGAGTCCATCTAGTATTTTGCTTCTGAGGTATTTAAGTGAATCAAACTTGTAAACAATGCCTCTATACAATCAAAATTAATTTAGCACAGATACATATTTTCTGGTGCCATTTCAAACTGCCGAGCCATTTAAAACCCTTTCCACACAAAGAACAAAAATATGGTCTCACAAATCCATGACTTTTCATGTGTATCTTTAAATGTGATGGCAAGAGAAAGTTCTTATTACACAGATCGCACTTATATTGCCTTCCTCCAGAGTGAATGTCCAGATCATGTTTAAAATTGCTCAATTTTTTTAACCTCTTATCACACTCAGAACTCTGCAGTTTCTTCCCAGAATGAGATTGCATATGACGTTTCAGGTCCTTTTGATATGTGAATCTCTTTTCACACTGATGACATGTGAATGGTTTCTCTCCTGTGTGAACTCTTATGTGAGTCTGAAGGTTTCCTTTAACTGTAAAACTCTTCCCACACTGAGGGCAGGTGAAAGGCCTCTCTCCAGTGTGAACCCTTGTGTGAACCTCAAGGCTTGTTTTGTTTGAGCAATTCTTTCCACAGTGATGGCACATGAAAGGCTTCTCTCCAGTGTGAGTTATCACATGATTCTTAAGGTGATTCCGGTCTGTAAAACTCATTCCACACTGATAACATTTGAAATTGTTCTCTCTTGAGTGAATCCTCATGTGATAATTAAGGCTTATTTTACATCTGAAACTCTTTCCGCACTGACCACATACGAATGGCCTCTCTCCAGTGTGAATTCTCACGTGAGTCTTAAGACTCTCTTTTCGTGAAAAGCTCTTTCCACAGACTGTGCAACTGAAAGGGTTTTTTCCAGGATGAGTTCTCATATGAGCATTAAGGGTTCCTCTATGTGTAAAACTCTTTTCACACTGCTGGCAGGTGTAAGGCCTCTCTCCAGTGTGAATTCTCATGTGGATTTTAAGGCTTCCTTTTTGAGTAAATTTTTTTCCACACTGTTGGCAGCTGAAAGGCTTCTCTCCACTGTGAAGTCTCATGTGGACTTCAAGGTTTCTATGTTGATTGAAACTCTTTCCACACTCTTGGCAAGAAAAATAACTTCTAGCTCCCGTCTTTTCAGCTGTTTTTTGTGTGGAAGTCTTTTCAGTCTGTGAGAAACTAAAATATTTTTCTTCAGTTGTGAAATCGTGATGTTTCTCAGCTTTCTCTTCCATTCCATTGAGTTCTGGACCTTCCTCTTTTAGTGAAATCAGACCTAGATAAAAAAAAAAATTAAAAAAAAAGACATTCAAATTAACCCCAGTTAAATCTTAAAAAACAAAACAAAAAAAACTTAAAAGGCAGTCATTAAATCATTAATCACAAAATAAAATAAAATAAAGATTTTATTTGCAGTTTGACCCAGAAGAGCAGGTTAAATATATGGTAGGTCTAAGATCAGTCTATATGTCTAAAATATTATAAAAGGTGAAAGTGAAATCTCATCTATGTTCCATTTAGCAGAGAAACAGTATTTGTGTACAGTTTCAATCTGGATTTACGCCTTAAGCTACAAATGACTTGCTTTTGGCAATATCTCGCAGCTACTACTGTTGTCAAAAATATAGCTATTTTGATAAATATTGATACTGAAATATATGAAACGATACCAATACTCATTTCTCAAAGTATCGATACACCGATACCAGCTGAGATTTGTCACTTTCACGCTCTCCCTTCTCTCCAACAGAGAGCTGAAACACACCACACATGACCGCAGTGCCTGTCTCGTCTCATTCGCTCCGGTTAAAGTGACGTGACGTGACATACTGTATAGCCAAGTATGGTGACCCATACTTGGAATTCGTGCTCTGCTTTTAACCCATCCAAGTGCACACACACAGTAGTGAACACACACACACCGTGAACACACACCCGGAGCAGTGGGCAGCCATTTATGCTGCGGTGCCCGGGGAGCAGTTGGGGGTTCGGTGCCTTGCTCAAGGGCACCTCAGTCGTGGTATTGAGGTTGGAGAGAGCGCTGTACATTCACTCCCCCCACCTACAATTCCTGCCGGCCTGAGACTCGAACTCGCAACCCTTGGGCTGCAAGTCCAACACTCTGACCGTTAGGCCACGACTTTCCCTCAAATAGCATTAGTGAATTTTTTTTTTTTTTTTTGGCAAAGCATGGTGACCCATACTCAGAATTAGTGCTCTGCATTTATCCCATCCAAAGTACACACACACATACACCGTGAACACACACCCGGAGCAGTGGGCAGTAATTTTTTGCTGCGGCACCCGGGGAGCAGTTGGGGGTTCGGTGCCTTGCTCAAGGGAATCTCAGTCGTGGTATTGAAGGTGGGAGAGAGCACTGTACGTTCACTCCCCCCACCTACAATCCAGGTACGAGACTCGAACCTGCAACCTTTGGGTTGTGAGTCCGACACTCTAACCATTAGGCCACGACTTCCCCCGAAAATGTAAAGATATAAAGATGGCGAGTGCGGAGCCTCCGCGCTCGGCTTTGGTTGATAAAGAACACAGCAGGAGTGCTGTCTGGAACTATTTTGGATTGGAGGCAAATGAACATGAAAAAGGCAAAAGACACAAGCAAGCCAATATGCAAGTGTTTTTACGGAGCAGTGCTTACAAAAGGTGCTAACACCACTAATTTAGCAAAGCACCTGAAAGACAGACACCTGGGCCTATATACAGAATTTCAAGAGGTTGGTAACTGCTCTCATTTTAACATTTCTGAAACATTAACCAAGATGGCCCAGTATTGTTGCTGATATGAGTGTTGTCTCGTTTTGCCCTGTAATTCTAAAAGTTAATATAATCTGACAGAGGAATCTTAGACAACAGAGTTTTAGTTAGCCTTAGTTTTAGTTTTATTAAATTAACAAGGTACTAGTGGTGTCCCCAATTAAGGATTTGAATAGTCAAATCAGAATTGTTGAATCTTGCCGTTAGTTGTCGGATATTCAAATCATATGTTTTGGGGGCGAGGGCAAAATACATTACCAAGAGTCAAGTCAGATATTCGACAGACATAATTACTGACGTGTGTAACGGACGCCTCACAGATACAACCGGGTAAATAATGGTTTAATGTTTAATGTTTTGATTAAAAGATAGTTAATAAATGTCAGCAAAACTAAGAATTCACAACATTCATACTTTCCTGGAGCTTGACACTGTTATTTATTTGGCAGTCTATGGGACAGTCTCAAGCCTCCCGGTTTTCATCCAAAATATCTAAAATTGTGTTCCGAAGACGAATGAAGCATTTATGGGTTTAGAACGACATGAGGGAGGTTAAGTGAATAATGACAAAATTTTCATTTTGCGGTGGAGTAACCCTTTAACTTACTGGGAGAAAACCCGTAGTTCTATGTGAAACCATAACACCTCTGCGAATATTCGACTGTGAGATTTGTAGTCGAATCAGGCTCCTCCTATCGAAGCATCAAATCTTCTTCCTAGTAGGTACTCATGTGCTTAGTTATATTTTAAAATCTACTGAATAAAGTTACTATTTAACAAATTCTGCAATTTGTCCTCATATCGTTCCAACAAGGTTTTCGCATGTGATGCATGCATGTTTGTGCTTCCGTGCTTACTATAGCACTCAATGTATGTGCGTTCGAAATTAAAATCTGTTAATCATACAAATGTTAATGTATTAACCAACATTAATGAACAACGAGCAATGTGTTACAGTGTTTATTCATCTTTGATATAACGTTGTGGCAGTTTTTTTCCCAGTGGTATTGAAAATAGTATAGAATATCGAATTTTTCAAGGCATCGAATCGAAGTTAGACTTTCCAGTATCGTGACAACACTAGCAGCTACATTTCTCTTCTTATGCTATTAGATCTTTTGACAACATAAACCACAACATTCTCTTAGACAGCTTTAGAATTACAGTCGGACATTTTAAAAATAATTGGCAATTAATCAGTTTATATTATGTTAGTTTATAGAACTTTTCAAAATCCATCATCGGTTGACACTAATTGATATGGCATGTAATAATGAGTATTTGGCTGCTTATGTGATGTCAACATGCCTGCCCACATAAGAAGCCTCAAGCTTTGAGAATGGAAACCAACCTGTTTGTTCCTCAGTATCTTCTTGTTTCACTTTAAATGCCTCTTCAATTTTAATGTCTTCGCTCTCCTCCTTAATGACTGCCATCTTTAGTGCGTCACGTGGATCTCACTTGCTTCACCAGAAACTTCTCTGTGTTTGGGGGGGGAAATGTGTTTGAAAAAAAAAAAAACCCACCAAACTAAACCTCTGAGTGCGTCTAAATCAGCTCCATATTATTTAGCGCACTGAGAAGAGTGACAGTGTTAAACTGGTCAGTTGCATAAACAGTCACTATGCTAAGAACAAGTTTGACCAAGCAGCAGTTTCACTTTTCAGATTCAGTTAGACCAGTCTACCCTTTTAGTTTAGTTATGACCAGTCTTGAAGAAAAGAAGAAGAAAAAAAAAACACTTTTTAAAGACTACTCTATAAGTTCATGCAACTGGTACAAAAAAAGAGAAAGAAACAAAAAGCCATCATCATAATAAATAAATAACTAAATACATAATACATACAAACATAAGAGTAAGAAAAAAATTACAGTAATTTACGCCTCACGAGAAAATAAGGTAAGTTAATCTTTTAAATGTTACAATCTGAAATGCGATCACCGAGATTAAATTTACTGCGTGAATCATTTGGAAAGCATTGATTCAATTGACTCGGAGTTTCGAAAAGCTTCGTTTCTCCCATCACTACTTAGCTGTAGCATAATTCGTTTTTAAAATAAACTGATTCATGATATAAGGAGAGAAATGAGACGCACCTTTTCTGTTAACGTAACTCATGTGGTTGCGCGAAATAGCCACAAAATAACGCTCATTAATGTTAGATAAAGTAGTTCAAGTTCACATTTAGTAATTAATTAATTAATTCATCACAAAGTTATTTTAACATTAAACATTGAAATACTAAATTGCCTCGGCGGTTTACAATGATTTAAACTCATTACATGCTTTAAAACACAAACCTGTGTGCAGCCAATTCACATCTAAAGCGTTTTTTTCACACACGCAGGAGTGCGGCGCAGACTTATGACGTCATTTCGCCAGACCAAAATAAAAGTACTTTTCAACGTTAACTTCACAGGAACAAAATCTCTGATTCGCAGCCTACCTTTTCACATTCCTCAATTTAAGCTGCATTTATTATATCTCATCGGTTGATTAAAAATGAGAAAAGTGATAAATTCTTGACCTTTTACGGCTTTTGCTTTGTACCACTGATGCATACAAATTTTATTGTTTAATTAATTTTATTTAATTTGGTTTGTGAAATTTTCATTTGTTTACTGTTTGATGCATAAAAAAGTTAAGAGTTCACACTCTAAAATCACAAAAGTGCATAGAAATACAGAAAACACAAAAACAACCAAACATACAGTACAGACCAAAAGTTTGGAAACATTACTATTTTTTATGTTTTTGAAAGAAGTTTCTTCTGCTCATCAAGCTTGCATTTATTTGATCAAAAATACAGAAAAAACAGTAATATTGTGAAATATTATTACAACTTAAAATAATAGTTTTCTATTTGAATATACTTTAAAAAAAAAAAAAAATATTCCTGTGATGCAAAGCTGAATTTTCAGCATCATTACTCCAGCCTTCAGTGTCACATGTAACATCCAGTCTATCACATGATCATTTAGAAATCATTCTAATATTCTGATTTATTATGAGTGTTGGAAACAGTTCTGCTGTCTAATCCCATACAGAAGTCACATAGATCAAAATATATTTAAAATAAATACATTTTTATATATTGAAATATCTTAAATTTAAATAGAAGAAAATATATTTTTGTAATATATTTTAAAATATATTTACATATATTTTATTAAACATGTTTAAATATTTGATTTTGGCCGCTTTTTAATATTTTCCACATATATTAAACATATGTAAATATATTTTTATTGGAAATATTTACATATATTTATTTCCCATATATGTAAATACATTTAGATATCAGACTATGTAAATATATTAATTTGCAACATATGTCTATGTATTAATTTCTAATATTTGTTAACATATTACATTTGAGTACATGTAAATATATATATATATATATATATATATATATATATATATATGTATATATATATGAATTTAAACATTCAAATACTGAACAGAAATTGGAGACTGAAAAATGTACAAATCCCCAGACAATGCAACTTAAAAACTGTGACAGTATAAATTCACTTGCAAAAATGAGCAGTATATTCAGATGACATAACACCTGCTATAGAAAAATAAAAATTTTATTGACATTGACAAAAGAACAGAATGCACATAAACTGCACAGTTAAAACATAAATCAAACCAGCAACTTTACTGAAATTGCTATTATGAATACTAAAGGATGATGCTAAAACCTGAAAAGTAATTCTTGAAGAGAAGGTTTTTTTTTTTAATTAATTAAATAAAGTCTGTGTTAAAAAAAAAAAAAAATACAATTTTAGAGTTGTCTAATAGAGAGGGTGAAAGAAGAACATCCAAACCCTGCCCCTGATTTCTTCAAGATTTTATGGATTTATATAATGGTGTTTTTTTGTAAAGTAAAGGCAGTGGCAAAATTAACATGACAATACTTTGATTTTTTTTCTTGCAAATGCAAATTGTATCAAAATTGGTGTTTTTGGAGTGTGTGTGTGGTTTAATTTGTAGAACAAAACAAAGTAGTGTCATGTTAATTTTCCCACTGTCTTTACTTTACGAAAAAACACCATTATATAAATCCATAAAAAATCTTGAAGGAAGCAGGGGCAGGGTTTGGATGTTCCTCCTTCACCCTCTCTATTAGACAACTCTAAACTCTAACAGGCTCTCCTTTTTCTTCAGTTGAAACCTCAGTTTCGCCAACTTGGAATTGATGGCCTGCCCCAGGTGTCCAGCAGTTGCCTTTTCATGGCGTTTCATGACAGTATCTGCAAAACAAAACAAAACAAGAAAGAAGATAATAAACATTTGGATTAGTCAGTTGTCACTTGAGATGATTCTGGTCAAGTGTTTGTACCCTTAACCCTTAAGGTCACTGCACACTATAGTCAGATATTTTCACACATTAAAAAATAAATACGACCTCACGTTGTGTCAATCACGTTTACACAATGCCTCCGAAACTTGTGTCCATCATAAAAAAAAATATTGGATCTTAATCACTGAAAGAAGACTAGGACATAAGCCGGGTTTCCACTGCTGGAACTTTATCCAGGAACTAGGGACTTTAGGCTGGTACTCGGTGTGTTTCCACAGCAGGAACCAGGATCTAAATAAAGTTCCGGGTAAAAAAATGCCCCCCCTTGGTTGAGTTCACGCAGCATTGTGATTTCAACCACCATTTATTCGGATAATTTTCAAAATATTACTGTTATAGTGTCATGAAATGTAGTTTTAAAAGTATTTCAGGCGAGAATGTAGTTGTTTAAAACTCAAATCTGTGGTTTATTTATAAAGACAGTGACTATTTAAAAATGTGTTTCGCCGATTTCGGAGATGGTCAGCTCCACGTGATCAGCGGGAGCTCGGTGCTCATGTATCCGCCTAGAGCAGTCTGAACTCGGCTAGTCCTTCTGATATGTGCCGCTGGCTCTGATGTCTCTTTAGTGGTTAAACTTAAAATATAATTAGTTTTGTGTAAATCTAAAAGGTAATCTTTGGTCTTCATTCAATTGTGCGACTGACTGCTGTGACAGTTGACGTAGGACGCTGCTGACGTGTTTTCTTTGTTATTGGGTGCACCAGAAAACACGTCAGCAGCATCGTACGTCAACAGTCACAGCAGTCGCGTTCACAACAGACCCGGAAGAGAAGACAATCCTGAATAAAGTCGTATTTTTGTTATTTTTGGACCAAAATGTATTTTCGATGCTTCAACAAATTCTAACTGACCCTCTGATGTCACATGGACTACTTTGAAGATGTTTTTATTACCTTTCTGGACGTGGACAGTATACCGTACATACATTTTCAATGGAGGGACAGAAAGCTCTCGGACTAAATCTTAAATATCTTAAACTGTGTTCCGAAGATGAACGGAGGTCTTACGGGTTTGGAACGACATGAGGGTGAGTCATTAATGACATAATTTTAATTTTTGGCTGAACTAACCCTTTAAAATGAAAATAAAAAGGAAATTGATATAATATTTTGTTTCATTGTATTGTAGGCTGTATATATACACATTTCCCTGAACGAAGTACATTTCTGCGGCTATTATTATGTTTAAATGAAAACGAAAGGAGGCAGTGGTATTTGATATCATAGCCTATTTCGTCTTATTGTAAATATACAGTGAGGAAAATTGCAGTAGCCAAGGCGAGCTGACTGATGTTATCAAGTACGCTGTTGTTTGCAGAATTACCAGACTTGCGTCGTTTCATCCGCGGGAGATCACACTCCCGAGTCGAACTCGCAAGGTCCGAACTACCGAGGATGCAAGTCCAAAATTTGCGTACTCTGTATTGAGAAACACGCGCAGGCTTACGTCACCAGACTATTTGCCTAATCTTCACGGTACTTTAGACCGCGGTGGAAGCACTGAAAGCAACAGGTGGGGGGGGAAATAGTTCCTGGGGAAAAAAGTTCCTGGTACAATTGTTCTGGGTAATTTCGGTGGAAACGCGGCAATAGATATGACTTTATGGTATACAGCAAATGTGGGGGAAATTATGATTCACACTGGTGCCCTTCTGAATAGATGTATTATAGCAAACCAAGTTTAATGAATCTCACACCTAACATACAGCATTATGGTCATTTCACACTGCCAAAATTTTGTTTTGTTTGGTCAGTGCGTTCACCCTGTTGGAGTATGGCAAGTGTGAAAAGTTCATTTGCAAAAACTGATAAATGGCATTTTTAAAAAAAAAATGTGCATTATTCTCCACGTATAGCGCGATCTGAACCCTAAATATGTTTGGTCAAAAAAATGTGGTATTGTCCACTATCAAGGCATAATATAATTCAATATAATTCAAATATTAACAATGGTGGTTATAAATGTAATGTGAAGCTTTTACATTCACAATGCTCATTTTGATCTTGGTGGTGAAGTGTGCAGAAAATTCTGCTGGACTGAAATTTAGTCTTTGGTGAACAGTTTTCAAGAGTGCGAATAAGATTTTAAGTTTAAAGCACCTTTCAGGCTTGTGTGAGGTTTCCACAAGCAACAAAGTCTACTTGAACAAACACTTTACTACATTTAAAGTTTAGAAAATCGTACTTATAATTCCCACCTTCACCATCGATCTGGCATGGCAGATGGCCATTACAGACTGTTTCACTTTGAAGTTAGGCACAGTCACAGTACTCGGTTCTGTCTTACCAGTATTCATTTTCATTTCAAAGAACTTTTTTATTATCATCTGTGTCTCATTTTGAATTATGTTGTACCTCTCTGGTTGTAGTGTCCTCAGTGCAGTGTTAAACAGGATGGCCTTGTAAGACATACAGGACTCAAAAAATATTTGATATTCAAGGTTAAGAGTACGCTGTAAGTTATTTAAATATAAATAGTCTCATATAGGTATTTAACAACATTACTTACATTAAAGAAAGACGACTTTCCTTATTGATTCTGTCTTCCCTCAGGTAAAATGCACGTTTTCTTGCATGGCTGGATGTTGGAATCACGTTGTTTGCATTCTCCCAAACTGATTAGCTGAAGTCGAAACGTGGACGTTAAAAACACCTAACTCGGTTAGCGCGAGACCCGCTCGCTGTGAAGCAGGAGCGAGCGACCAGCCGGCAGAGGATTCCGCTTGGTCTTAAAGCCTCCCTCGAATGGCTATGCTCACAAATCAAACACTTGTCAAAAAAATAAAAATTGATTCTCAGCTCAGAGTTTGGTATTCGTATGGTCTAGGTGGTCATACGGCATATGCCTTAAATACGGGACGAACTGCGTTCCATACAGCTTTCATAATGCTTCTTTAAATACAGGATGATACCATATTATACAGAAGGGTTAAATTAATTAGCTTTTTTTAATTCATCCATTAACAAATTGCCAGCAAAACATTTACAAAGCTATAAAAAAACTCATCTACACATAATATGTGATTAAAATCCCAAACTTTCATAAATAAGAGCTCAAATCTATAGCTAGCTTACCTCTTATAGTTAGCCTGTTAGCTCACGGTTGTGATGCTAACACACTTATTCCCATGACACTGAACCATTTCTGTAAAGTAAATATTCAACAGAAGCGTGTCAATTACATGTAAGAAAGTGTCAGGAATCCCTTTGTATGTATTAATTGTGTAATTTTAGGGGCTAAACTTACCTGAAAGCAGTAAAAAACAACAGTGAGAGACGGAGAGATTTGCTACTTGTCAGCTGAGTTGCCGCCCCCGTTTCCATGGTAACTCCCTCCACTCCAGTTTAAATTCGCCTCGAATGTTCAACGCGCGCGCCCATCAAACACATTACACAGCGTTTACATAGTACATAAAATTATAAACTTGTCCTGACACTTGATAACATATTGTTTAAGTTGATAGTAGGCCTAAATAGAATAAGAATATAGGATCTAATATAATATAATATAATATAATATAATATAATATAATATAATATAATATAATATAAACTTTAAAAATGGTAAACATAGTGTAGAAACAAAATGCATTGCTGCACTGCAAAAACACATTGATTAAAAGTTATTTGAGGCATGAATATAATGTAACACACACACGCAACATATGTATTTTTAAAATATATTTTCAAAATATATTTCAATATATTTAACAGTGCTTCACATACATGTGAATATATTACCTTTCCGTATGGGATATATTTGATGAATAAAAGGTTAAAAAGAACTGCATTTATTCAAAATAAAAAAAAAATCTAATAATATATATTCTAATAATATATTTTCTTTACTATCACTTTTTATCAATTTAACACATCCTTGCTGAATAAAAGTATTGATTTTATTTAAAAAAAAGAAAGAAAAACAAATTACTGACCCCAAATTACTGACCAGTAGTGTATATTGTTATTACAAAATATTTATATTTTAAAAACATAGCTTCTTTTTTTTTTTTTTTTTACTTTTTATTCATCAAAGTATCCTAAAAAAGTATTGCATTGTTATGAAAAAATATTAAGCAGCAGAACTGTTTCCAACTTTGATAATGAATCATCATATTAGAATGATTTCTAAAGGATCATATAATGATCCTAAAAATTCAGCTTTGAATCACAGAAATTGTCACGGAGACGAACCCCGTGATTCCCTCTGCTGGCCAGCAGAGGGCACCCTCACCTGAATACTGACACACACGCATCCATCCATTCATTTACACTGACTACACTACATTTCCCACAAGCCCCGTCCTTGGACTCTAATCACCGACACAGGTGCTCTTCATCAGGACTTGTGTATAAAAGCTGGACTATCACAGGAGATCAACGCGAAGTCTTGATTTGCTGTGTCTGTCATTTCTGAGCGTTATTATCCGTGTTTGATTTCCTGTTGCCGATCCTGTTTGATATCCTTTCCGTACCTTTGCTGCCTACCTACCGACCCTTGCTTGTTACTGGATTTTGATTCTCTGTTCTTCCTACGTTGTTGATATTGCTGGTATTGACCATTGCCTGTACGACCTACGAGTCTCTGCAATAAAGCCTGCATATGGATCCCATGTCGAGTTCTGGGTCATTACAGAATAATTCGTGCACACGAGATCCAGCGGCTTATGAAGGTCTTCATACCACCATGGCAGCCCAATCCAGTCAGATCGCTGCTAATCAGTTTCAGCTGAATCGACTGACGTCTATCACCGAGGAACTCGTCAAAAGCCGTTCAGAGTCTCCATACAGCTCCCGCAGCCACAACCAACGCCGGAAGCGTCCGCCATTGCCCACGTTGCAGGGACGCCGTCCCAGGTTAATCCCCGTCTCGCTTTCCCCCGGAGAGATACAACGGTGACGCCAGCAAGTGTAAGGGATTTCTATTACAATGCTCCCTGTTTGTGGAACAGCCAACCCACGCTGTATAAAACTGATACTGGGAGGATCGCTTGTGTTTGTTCACTGCTGACTGAGAAAGCACTGGAATGGATTACTGCGGTATGGGGCTTCGATGGATCTGCATTCACCTCCTTCCAGGATTTCCTACAACAGTTCAGGGCAGTATTCGATCATCCTAAGGAGGGAGAGGGAGCTGGAGATCGCTTATTGGAGTTATCGCAAGGCAGAATGACGGCGGCTGATTATGCCCTACGATTTCGCACTCTGGCGGCACAAACTAACTGGGTGAGCGACACGTTAGAAGTACTCTTCCGCAAGGGTCTGAATTATGATCTTCAAGCTGAGCTAGCATGCAGAGACGAGGGCAGAGATCTTAATAGCTTCATCGAACTGACCATCTCCATTGACAATCTGCAACGTGCCCGACGATCCAGTTCTCGTCGCACTGATCACCCAGTCTTCTTGCCGTCTCATGAACCTACTGAGCCCATGCAGATCAACACGTACCACCTGTCTATGGAGGAGAGAGATCGACGTATCTCTAACAGGCTATGCATGTATTGTGGATTACCTGGCCATCAACGTAACAACTGCCCCACTCGTGCATCTACCTCCTCACAACCGCTCGGTGAGTACTCCTCTCACTTCCATGTGTGATACCCAGTGTGTAAGCATTCCCGCTGAATTATGGATAAACGACAGACAAGTTATTACCTCCGCTTTACTCGATTCTGGGGCTGCTGGCAATTTCATTTCTGAGGAGTTCGCTAAGAGGTATAACATTCAACTGATTCCATGCTCTACCTCTCTCTCAGTGGAGACAATAGATGGTCGACCACTGGGTTCTGGATCCATTACTCACCTCACTCGCAAAATCTTGATGGCGGCTGGTTTACTTCACAAGGAGAGGATTCAATTCTACATTCGCCCACATCTCACACGCCCGTGATTCTTGGATTACCCTGGCTACGTCTGCATAACCCTCAGATTTCCTGGAGAGAGGGTCAAGTTGTGAAGTGGAACAATTATTGTCAACAGAACTGTCTTTCTCTGGTCAAACCCATTCCTGTCTGTTCCGTGTCACTCGCTCCAGCACAAGAGTCCATTCCCGATCTGCCAGAGGAATATGCCGATCTTATGGAGGCCTTCAGTAAGGAACAAGCCAACATCTTACCTCCTCACCGTAAATATGACTGTGGCATCGATCTTCTGCCAGGGCATTTCTCCTCCAAAGGGTCGCATCTTTCCATTGTCTCAACCTGAGTCCGAAGCCATGAAGGATTATATCAAGGAAGAACTCCAGCAGGGTTTCATCAGACCATCCACATCCCCTGCTTCGTCTGGGTTCTTCTTCGTGAAAAAGAAGGATGGTGGTCTTCGTCCTTGCATCGATTATCGTGGACTAAACGAGATGACGGTGAAATTCAGATACCCACTTCCGTTGGTTCCTTCAGCCCTCGAACAGCTTCGCACTGCCCAGTACTACACCAGACTGGATCTGAGGTGCGCATACAATCTCATTCGCATTAGGGAGGGAGATGAATGGAAGACCGCCTTCTCCACCACCACTGGACACTATGAATATCTTGTGATGCCGTTCGGACTGGTCAATAGTCCATCTGTGTTTCAGTCGTTTATTAACGAGGTCTTCAGAGACATGCTGAACATATCTGTGATCGTGTACATTGATGATATACTGATCTACTCAAACACACTTCCCGAACATGTACAACACGTCCGAGCAGTTCTTCAACGCCTTAAGTACCAGTTATACGCCAAGGCGGAGAAATGCGAATTCCACACGACCTCCACCACATTCCTAGTGTACATAATCAGTCCCGGAGGGGTGGCCATGGACGAGAAGAAGGTCAACGCCGTTCTTAACTGGCCGGAACCCACAACCCTCAAGGAATTACAGCGATTTCTAGGATTCGCTAACTTCTACAGGAGATTCATTAGGAATTTCAGTACGGTTGTCGCCCCGCTTACCTCAATGGTCAAGAAAGGAGCTCATCGACTACAATGGTCAGAATCCACTCACCACGCATTTCAGACCCTGAAGCAATGATTCAGCAACGCGCCCATCCTCTGCCACCCTGACCCTTCATTACCCTTCATTGTCGAGGTTGATGCATCTAACACAGGTATCGGCGCTATCCTGTCCCAACGTCCAGATCCTGCCGCGAAACTTCATCCCTGTGCCTTTTATTCTAGGAAGCTCAACTCAGCGGAACGCAACTACAGTGTCGGGGACCGGGAACTCCTTGCCATGAAGGCAGCATTCGAGGAGTGGAGGCACTGGCTAGAGGGAGCCACACACCCGTTTTACAGTACTAACAGATCACAAGAACCTGGAATACTTACGCACCGCCAAACGCCTTAATCCTCGTCAAGCTAGATGGTCCCTGTTCTTCACTCGATTCGACTTCTCAGTAACTTATCGACCCGGCTCCAAGAACACCAAGGCGGATGCTCTTTCACGTCAATTTGAGGAGGAGGATATTCCAGTAGATCCAGAACCCATTCTGCCATTTCAGGTAGTAATTGCCCCCATTCAATGGGACATCATGACTTTGCTCCAACAATACAGGGAGCAGAACGAGACCCCAGTGGCCTGCCCAGTCAACAGAATCTTCGTCCCTGAACATCTTCGTGATCAGGTCATCAGTCAAGTTCACTGCCATCCATCTTCCGGTCACCCAGGTATCACACCCACCATTAATCAGCTGGAGAACCGCTTCTGGTGGGAATCTCTGCACAAGGACACAACCAACTACATACAGCAATGCAATAGCTGTATCACTAACAAATCGTCCAAACAATCTCCTGCCGGCCTCCTTCAACCACTCCCCATTCCACAACGACCATGGTCTCACATTGCAATAGACTTTATACGGATCTTCCCAATTCCCAGGGCCACACTACCATACTTACCATCATAGATCGATTCTCCAAGGCTTGTAGACTCATTCCACTACCCAAACTACCCACAGCTCTTCAGACTGCAGAACACCTCTGCAACTGGGTCTTTCGATTGTATGGCTTACCCGAAGACATTGTGTCAGACCGAGGACCTCAATTCACCTCTCAATTATGGTCAGCCTTCTTCAAAGCTCTGAATGTCAATGTCAGCCTCACCTCTGGGTATCATCCCCAGGCAAACGGACAAGTAGAGAGGCTCAATCAAGAACTTAACCGCTTCCTCAGGACCTACTGCAACCAGAATCAGGACGATTGGGCTCGATACTTACTATGGGCAGAATATGCGCAAAATTCCCTTCTCAAACCCTCAACTGGTCTGACTCCCTTTAAGTGTGTACTGGGGTTCCAACCACCGATGTTCCCATGGTCAGGGGGTCCGACGGACGTACCGGCTGTGAACGATTGGATGGCACGCGCAGTGAAGAGGTTTGGAATCGGGCTCATGTTCACCTTCAACATGCTGTTCGAAGGCAAAAGGAGCAAGCGGACCGCCGAAGGCGCCCCGGTCCCAACTACCAGCCGGGTCAATGGGTGTGGCTATCAACACGGGATCTCCATCTCCGGCTTCCTTGCCGCAAACTGAGTCCAAGGTACGTGGGTCCATTCCAAATCACTAGACAAATAACCCCAGTTTCTTTCCGTTTGGCACTTCCTAACACATACCGTATTTCTCCCACCTTTCATGTATCCCTGCTCAAGCCCGCTGCTGGTCCCAGAGACGAGGGAGAGGGGAGGTCCCGTGCACAGGCCCCTCAACCCATCACCATAGAGGGCGAGGAGGCTTACCAAGTCCCAGGAGTTACTCGATTCCAGACGTCGGGGAAGAATCCTACAGTATCTGGTCGACTGGGAGGGGTACGGTCCAGAGGAGCGCTCTTGGGTAAATTCTGAGGATATTCTAGACCCCAATCTCATCGATGAATTTCATCGCTTACATCCTGAAAGACCGGCCCCTCGACCCCCGTGGTAGACCCCGACGTCGTTTGCCTCCTCGCGCCAGGAGTCGCTCGCAGGGGGGGGGCTCTGTCACGGAGACGAACCCCGTGATTCCCTCTGCTGGCCAGCAGAGGGCACCCTCACCTGAATACTGACACACACGCATCCATCCATTCATTTACACTGACTACACTACATTTCCCACAAGCCCCGTACTTGGACTCTAATCACCGACACAGGTGCTCTTCATCAGGACTTGTGTATAAAAGCTGGACTATCACAGGAGATCAACGCGAAGTCTTGATTTGCTGTGTCTGTCATTTCTGAGCGTTATTACCCGTGTTTGATTTCCTGTTGCCTATCCTGTTTGATATCCTTTCCGTACCTTTGCTGCCTACCTACCGACCCTTGCTTGTTAGTGGATTTTGATTCTCTGTTCTTCCTACGTTGTTGATATTGCTGGTATTGACCATTGCCTGTACGACTACGAGTCTCTGCAATAAAGCCTGCATATGGATCCCATGTCGAGTTCTGGGTCATTACAGAAATAAATGATAATTTAAAGTATAATACATTTAAAAACAATTATTTTAAGTTGTAATAATATTTCACAATATTACATTTTTTTTCTGTATTTTTGATCAAATAAATGCAGACTTGATAAGCAGAAGAAACTTCTTTCAAAAACATTAAAAATAGTAATGTTTCCAAACTTTTGGTCTGTACTGTATGTCATAAGTATTGTTAAGTATTTAATTTTCCACCTTTTGATTCATGTCTTTTTATTAAGTGATTAAGATTTCCAGATTTTCTTTTTAGTGCCTTGATATTGTGTTATATCTTTCAGTTTTATGGCTTAATGAAACATACATAGGCCTAATAAAGAAGTTTTTTTTCTTTCTTTCTTTGTAAGGCTTGTTTAATGTTACTGTGATATTGTGTTGTTGTATAGCTGTCCATGATACTCCATGACCCACTTAATAAGTCTAGAGTTAGTGCCCCTCTCAAAGTGCAACATTAATGGATTCTTCAATCAGTGTATATATTTTAATTATTTTTACACTTGTCCAATTAAATTTCTTACCACCATCAAAAATATGAAGCTGTTATGAAATGCCCAACATATATGCTGGAAGTTAACATTTTATGTTCTTCGGGAGTTTTAATAGACTACTAGAACTTCCAGAATGATGCTTTAGAGATTTGCCTCATTTGTTTCCAAACATCTACTCAGTTGCACAGCACTTGCATGTGACATACACTGTGATAAATGAAAAGAAGGAGGTGCTCCTGAAAATCCGAATTGGTAGTGGGAACTGAAACAAGACGACTAACCATCATATCAAAAGCAAAGACGGCTCAGAAAGAGGGATGATAGCCTGTAAACACTAAAAGACAACACAAATTCTGAAGGCCACTCTCAGGACTTTCACTTCAAGAAGAGCCAGTGGCCTCCATCCTGGGTCTAAAAGAGGCTGGAGAGCCAAATGTGAGTGCTGGATCCATCTTTGAGTAGGAGGAGAAATGTGATGAAGATATCTATAAGTGGATCAGAAAGCAGCTGATAAGACAAGGTTTGATTGACCTGAACAAAAATTGGTTTGAATCAGTGATTTTGTTAAGGTACACACTAAATCAGACTGCTTATTGTTCCTTTTTCGTTTTTTTTTTCCCACAGGACACAACAAAGCATATATTTGGCCTGTCCAATACCCAAACTGTCCAATACCATGTCCAAGCCAGCTGTGTAGATAATTGGTTATTTACTATTTAAAATATTTTTATTTGCAACTGCCTATTATTTGTCTTTCACAGAGGTTGAGGTAATAAATAAAATGTACAATATTAGGACACATGATTAGAGTACAACAGATACCTGAAATCCCCTCCCTTCAGGTAGCGGAGGAATCTGTCTCCAAGGTAGGAATGGTTCCATACATAGAGTGCACACAGTGTTTTATTCATGATAAAGCATGGCTATGACTGCTTCGCTCTACGATTATGCATATCACTGTGCAACACCCATAGTAAACAACCTTAGCGACATAAACAATCAATATAGCTTAACTGTTTATTATTTATGTAATGAATTATGTGTGACCCCTGCTGGCTGTTTTGTCATTCACCTTTAATTTTGAGGCCACACCTTTCCCGCTGTCAAAGAAAGTCTTCTCATGAGGGAGAAACATTTTTGTGTGTGCCCAATGTTTCCAAAGTCCAATGGGAATATTACTGTATTTATTAGTTTTCTGTTTCAGGTATGGTACTGTATTTCGATTAGTTTACACTGTTATGATGGCGAATAAATCTGTGTTTACACTAATAGATGGAAAACAGATTTTTTTTCTCATGCTGAGGGATAAGCAGATGTATGTGTGTAAGAAAATATCATATATGGTGTTAAAAATAAATAAATGACACAGCAGATGAGAACGGTTTTTCTATTCTGTTTTTATTTAAATGGTTAGTTCACCCAAAAATGAAAATTCTGTCATTAATTACTCACCCTCATGTCATTTCAAACCAATAAGACCTTCGTTCATCTTCGGAACACAAATTAAGATATTTTTTATGGAATCTGAGAGCTCTCTGACCTTCCAACAACGCAAATGAAATGTTCCCAAGTTCAAGTCCATGTTTTTCTCTACAGACCCAAAAATAATATCCAAACAATATCTATGGGGGTACAGTTGTAAATTCAGCAGACCTAATTACTCAGAAAACGGTTACACATCCTTTAAGAAAAGTGCCATAATGCATACAGAATACAGAAAAACCTCTCTTGATCTATTATGACTGGCATTTTACTTAGTCAGACGAACAGGATTACGAATGATGCTGTACACATTTTGTTTGTAGGACTGTATATGTCTTTTGGTGAGGCCGCTGTCAGCCTTCAGTTTTTATAAAAATAAAGGAAGCGAGCCGGCGCCCTCGCGATTTCGAACAGCACTGCCTAGCATCCAATCTCCACACTCTGTCCAACAAAACGGACAAACTCCTTCTGCTCTCCCGGACAAATAAGGATTTTTCAAACTCTGCTGCTCTGTGTTTCACAGAAACTTGGCTGAACGACGCCATTCCGGACAGCGCGTTAAATCTGCTGGGGTTTCAGCTGTTTAGAGCAGATTGCGATGCAGAATCAATGGGGAAATTGCAAAGAGGCGGGACATGCTTTTACATCAATGAGAGGTGGTGTACAGATGTTACAGTGTTAAAGAAGATGTGCTGTTTAGATCTAGAAGTGCTCTTCATTAACTGCAAGCCTTTCTACTCACCGCGGGAGTTTCACTCGTTCATTCTCGTGAGTGTTTACATTCCTTCACAAGCGCATGTGAGCTCAGCTTTACAGAAACTCGCTGATCTGATCACAGACACAGAACAACAACACCCGGACTCTGTATTAATCATTCTCTAGGACTTTAATAAGGCCAATCTCTCCCGTGAACTGCCAAAATACAGACAGCACATCACATGTCCCACCAGAGACAGTAATATATTGGATCACTGTTACACCACAATAAAGAATACATATCACTCTGTCCCACAGGCAGCTTTAGGACTCTCTGATCACTGTTTGGTTCATCTTATACCTGTTATCGGGCAGATGAGACGTGAGACTTGCGGATCCATACGCAAAGCTTTATTCATAGACATGGTCATACACAGGCAGGGTCATACACCGGCAAACAGGTATATAGGGCAAGACACAAGAGCAGTCCAGTAAACAGTCGTGGGTCGATTGATGGCTAACGTAATCCAGGTGGCAAGGCAAATGGATAATCCAAGCAGACAGACAATAGTCCAGGCGAGGGGCGAACAGATTCCGAAATGGCAAAACAAGGGGTTAATCCAAGACAGGCGGCAGACTGAAGAGACAAGATAAGCAGGCTAAGGTACAAGACTAGACTAAACTGGACTGGACTGGACTGGACTGGACTAGACTGGACTAGACTGGACTGGACTAGAAAACATGGAAAGGCTCCATAAAGTAGCTATCAGCAATGAGGAATAAGCGCTAATCAATACTCGGCCTTGTGTGAGAAGTCCAATGCTTATAAAGCGTGTCTGATGATGTGCTGTGTGTGTGTGATTGATTTCAGGTGCATGGTGTGATTGTTATCAGGTGAATTTGTGATTGGTGCAATAGATCATGGGAAATGTAGTCCAGGGTGTACTTTGTAGTGTGAAAGTCTGTGTGGTGAATTAACAGCAGTTCAGTGACCAGATCATGACAATACCGACCTACAGGCAGAAACTGAAATCAGCTAAACCAGTATTAAGGACTGTAAAAAGATGGACTAATGAAGCAGAGCAGGATTTACAAGCTTGTTTTGACCTCACTGATTGGAGTGTTTTTGAAGTGTTTTTGCACAGCAAATCCATGACATGGCAGCGGCGGCAACAGAAAGAATAAAAGTTATGCCTTCTTTTTTTTGAGTGAACATTTGGGTGGCATTATGCAAATCTTCTCACATAATGACATAGAGATGTGGGGCGTGTTAGAACAAGCCATTTTAGGGGGGTGTAGTTGACTCTTAACTTATAAAGAATATCTCTTTAAATTTGAGACTTTAGTCTTTGCAACTTTACAGATCTTCTTTATACACCAAGAGCTTGTAACACTCCAAAGAGGAAGGAAAAATTTAAATTGCATCATTTGACCCCTTTAATAAATCCACAAGGGAGAAATAAAGAGAACAACCTCTTTACACGACGGAGACAGGAAAAACAAACTAAGGAAAGGCAGGGCTATAAATACTAAACCAAACAATGGACTAATAAGATAATTAATGAACACAGGTGGAAACTAATATACTAATCAAGCAACAAAGGAAAACTAGGTCAAGGCAGGGAGAACAGAAACACAGACCATACATGTGACATTAGTTACACCGGGGAGGGGGGTGGGCACCCTGGAGGCTGGTGCAGGGCAGGAACTAGGTGGAGGAGGAGTAGGGCTGGCTAACTCGGGGGAATCTGGAGATGAAGGAGGGCTGGATGGGACCAGCAGAGGCGAAGGAGACTCAGGAGACGATGGAGAGCTGGACGGGACCAGTGGAGACTAAGGAGAGCTTTCTGGATTGGATTCTAGAGTAAGGATAGGAGCCAAAAACTCTGGGGGTAGCTCCATGTCCATGAGCGTTGAGAGGCAAGCTGGAGCGGAATCAGGGGCTAGGATGAGGGCGGAGTACAGTCTTTTTTACCTCATATATTTAGTCACCTGAATTGTTTTTAGTTTTAGTCTAGTTTTAGTTGGCTAAATATCATAACATTTTAGTAGACTAAATCTACAGTAAATTCAGTCAGCTTAAATCTAATGGGTTTAGTTACAGTGAAATGCATTTATTAAGCATTTCTCCAAAATTTCCAAACTCATTATATAGGTTTGATATTAAGGTTTTATTATGATAGACACTGATTTAACACACAACATGCCTTCATGTTAAAATGAAATAAAACCACTTCTCAAAAAGAACATGGTCTTCTATTAATTAAATACCAATGGTTATATAAGCTAATTATGCATTCTTTATAGCAACTTTATGGAGACAGATTAGTCTCAAATATAATTCACGCAAAAAACACGATTCACACATGCGTAGACAATTTCACATGCATGAAACCTAATTCACGTACACACAAAAAAATTCACGTGCGTGAAAAAAATATATATATTCACAAAAAGCAATTCACATGCGCAAAATAAAATTATATATTCATAAAATACATATCACAAATGCAAAACACAATTCGTAGATATACAACTGTGCACAAAAACCTTTGAATGTTTAAAATGTACGAGTGTCTGAATGTACAAATCGTCATTTACTACGAATTCACTCGGATTTGTGTGTGTGTGTTTTTGAGACTTTCCTGGCAGAGCTCTCTTCCCACGTGGGTCTGTCGTACTCTTTAGCCAATCAGATGCGAGCTTACCATTCAACCAATCATATCATAAGCCACTAACCTTCGGGCCTATAGCCCCCGTCCTGGTCTGAACATCTGAACTCATGAGGAAATATGCATGTGTGCGCATACATTGAGGTATAGAGAGAGAACACAGAAGGGAGGAGGGAGCAAGACAGAAAAAAAGGGGTAAGAAGGGAGGAGGGATTGCAGAGAGGCACAAAACATCTGGCAGAGAGCATAAAATAATCTAACAGTTCCCCCATTTGTTTATATAATAAACAACATAAAGGCTCTCTGCCCAATTCCCCTTCTCTTAACATTAGCTCAGCATTTTTCTCATTCCACTTAAGATCAGCACATTCAACCGTTCTATTCATCAACACACTCACGAGCATCCTTTACCAACTTGCCAACCAAGGCAAAAATCATTCTGAGTGTTCGCTACTTACCTTGCCTTATAATTCCTAAGCATTCCTAGACATATTCAGTAAACCTTTATCAATCAGCATCAATCAACCTTGATCAAACATTTACCATCCGCCTCATTATGAGGGTTATCTGTGCAACATAATATTCCCACTATAACACATTTTATCGTTTAAACATAATCTGTTCATTTTGCAATGCAGGTAACTGTAAGCCTTGTAGCTTTTCCTTGGCATCAATCTTAACAGTATGGTTGGCTAGTCACTACCACATGTTCTTAGCAAATGTGTGGTGTATCTGCATTATCTAGCCAATTTTCCAAGGAAATGTGTACAGGTGAGCAGGCTTTCAACGCAGCCAGGCATTTTACCAGATTAACAGCCATGGCCTAATAATTTTAGTATTATTCTTACAAGTTCCAGTTTCCTACACATAATTCTCTATCCAAACTTAATATATTAGACTGCAAAAATTTAAATGCTTTTCATTACATTGTTCACATCTTTGGTTTCTAAAAATACCTCTTTATCCCCAACTGGATATGCTTAATGTATGAGACCTTAACTAGGACAGTCAGATTCAGGCCAATATAAACTAACCCCTAATGTTACCTGGATGTCTGCTGGGGTTGCGGACCTACTACAGCTCTCAGGCTTTTAATGCCAGGTGGACTTCTAGAGGTGGTCCAATTTTTCAGCTCGTCTCATTTGTGCTGCACTTTTAATTTTATCTTGTGTTATTAATAATTCTAATGTAAAAATCAAGTTAATCTAACAAATTAACTTTTAAAGTCTATATCTGTGCTATAGACCTATGCAGTAACTCGAGTCAACTAGAACAACAACATTATCAGTAATGTCAAACAAATACACAAAAAATAAATCTTCTGACAAATCTAAACCACATCATAATCTCTTTGTTCCATGCTGTATCAGAATGATGTCAGGATCAGGATGATTTAATCAGTCTCTTTTCCCTGCTAAGAGTTGCTCCTCAATCTTTCCTTGATTCCGGCAGGATCTTAATCAGTTGGAGCAAACAGCGGGCTTTTAAGCCACCAGTTGAATTTGCTCATTCTCCTCGCTGGTCCCTCTAAGGGACTCTTCTGCCCCTGCCTGGGTTAGAGGCACACCTGGTGTGAACTCAGGATATTAGGATGTTCCTCCTTTCAATGACAAGGAACACCGAAGCCATGTATATCGCTGTCTCATCGGACATTCCAGATTAGCGGAATAAACCGTCCTTGATATCAGAAGAACTACCTATACCTGTGATAGGAGATCTTAAAATGCTTTTGTTAGAAACAACACGTTTACTCATCACCCAGTCGATCCTTATTGTATTTAGTTGTGTGTGAGGAATTGTTTGTGTTGAGTGATGTCTTTTTCCCAATAACACCAGTAGAGTGAGAGGACTAGAACCCATATCATTCCAATTTCAATCAATATCATTTATTTCTTTGTTTTTTCATCTGATTTCTTTCCTCTTCCCCCTGTATACCACGTCTAAGTGGTATACACTAAAGTTCAATTCAACTCAACTCGATTATTTCTGTGTTGTTTCAAGGTATCTCACTATCATCAAAAAATTTCTGAAACATTACCTTTTGTATTCAGGCTTTTAACCTATTAATATCAGTTTTTCTTTGGAAACACTCAGCCCACATGTAACATGTTAACAAGCACAATATATTTCATACATATGACACATAATCAGTTTGATGAAGTCCGTCATGACATCCTGAAAGGGAAAAATAAAAAGTTAAGTTTGGGGTGGACAGGGCAAGCCTTCTTGCTCTGCCTTCCCATATTTTACCCTGCGCAGGTGTGGCACTTTTTCTTTTCCTGCCACTAAATATCCCAAGCCAGGATAATTAGCCAAATTAATCCATAGCCATTATTTTCTGGGGCATAATCTACCTTGTGTGCCCACTTAGAACATTTTGAAACAGCTGTTCATGGCAGTCTGTCTGCCTTGGTGCACCATCACTCACACACTTTCACACACTCTCACACCCACCTCTGCCAGAGCATCATTTCTTTTTGTCACTGCCTCCACAGACAGTGAATTGAATGGGGAATGTGTGTTTCTAGGGTGGAATACCACCAAGTCTTTCTCGAATGAAACAATTTCGGTACCGACAGAAGCTACTCAACGTAGGCACTGTGGCATTCCCCTTGCAACAGTGTCTAAACATTGGACTAAAACAGTTGGATGATGTCCATCACAGTGGGGTTGAATTTCTCATCGCGTTCACAACCCCAAAATTTTCACTATTTTGTCTAAATAATCTTTTAGGCCTAGGCATGCCATTATTGAAAGAACCAATTTTAATTTTAATTTAATTTTCTTTTTAATTTCTTAATTTTCTTAATTTCTAATAAATTATCTGTGTATTTTAGTTTTGTCTTTACTAGTTTTTTTCTATTGCTCATGAGCTGCTCTTAAAGATTGGAGCTCTCCACATAATTTTGGATCCATGGCCAAAAACACTTAGATCATGTAACCACTTTTTCCAAAATTTAAGGAATCTCATCCAGTTAACAATATATATATTTATATATATATATATATATATATATATATATATATATAGCAGTTCTTTGGTTTATTTTAATAAGCAAGTTCTTCTTTGCTGGAAAAGAGCAAGCAATTCCTTCTTTGCAGAATGCAGAAAAGAGCAGTAACCTATTCTGTCTGATATGAGCATTTCCTACTTCTATAATTCTTATGAATACATCAGCATGATGCATTGTATTATAACTTCAGACTGAAATCTTGTAAATAGTCTACCAAATGTAACAACCAAAATTAAGATTTTTTATTATTATTATTATTATTATTATTTTTAATCTAAATTATTAGCTTAAAACGGCCGTTTAAAATAGTCACTCAATCTTGTTCCCATTGATCACAATGCACAAGTTATTTTAGTTAACACAAAAACTATAGTCTCAATCTCCACAATGTATCACATTTCAGGCTGTCCCCCGGAGATAACGGACACAAACTTCACTCTTGTAAAGATAAAATTTAATGCAAGCTATCTCTTTGAAAACATCTATTTATTATTATATTACTTGTTTATTCATCAATATAATTCCCTTGTGGCTCCCACTTTTCATATAAACTAGCCTTTAACTTTTCAGAGACAATACTTAACTCAAATGTCCTAAAAAAATTCTGCCAAATCATCTAAATACAGTTTTCATTTCTGCTCTATACATTGCCATCCCTCTGATCAACAGTACTGTCCTAATTTTAGCTTTGTTGGTTACTGACATACACTGTAAAAAGTTTAACTATTATCTACTCAATTTTTTTGGAATGAAATCTTTTACACTCACTGATCAAAAATTGAGTAGATTTTAAAGCTGTGAAATCAATGAAATATACTGTATAAATTGAGTAAATGTCATTAAAAAAAGTGTGTAAATCTGAATAACTGAATTACTTTATATGAGAAATAAAATTAATTAGATATAATCAAAATTATAAAAACACCACACAACTGTAATTCTATGTCAAATAAACTAAAAATATTGAGTAGGATATAATTGAAATATTAGATGAAATTTAACTAAACAAATGTGCTATATTTACTATTTTAATGTAAAAGTGATTTTTTTTTTACACTATTTACCCTTTACAATGAATAGAATAATAATAAAACCAATGATTATAATAAAACCAAATAAAGAAAGAAACACATTTTTAATTGAACATTTATTTGTCAATTAAACACTAGACAAAGAATCAATCTATGAAACATTTCATCCATCTTAATATTCAAGTAGATTGCACGTAAAATACGATAGCTGTAAGAGAAATTACATCTTACTTTGTTGCTGGTGCATACCAGCCATTTGCAGTCACACTCAACATTAAACCATAAAAGCAACACGTCGCCCTCAAGTTGTCCCAAACCTGTACGAGTTTTTCTTCTGTTAAACACAAAAGATATTTTAAAGAAATGTTGGTTAACAGACAGTTGAAGGCTGCCATTGACGTCCATGGTAGGAAAAAAAAAATATACTATGAAAAGTCAATGGCAACCTTCAACTGTCTGTTAACCAACATTCTTTAAAATATCTTTTGTGTTTAACAGAAGAAAGAAACTCTTACAGGTTTGGGACAACTTGAGGGCGAGTACATTATGACAACATTTTCA
Organism: Cyprinus carpio; assembly: GCF_018340385.1. NCBI lineage: Eukaryota > Metazoa > Chordata > Actinopteri > Cypriniformes > Cyprinidae > Cyprinus > Cyprinus carpio. Next base: position 25,815,437 of record NC_056600.1, on the reverse strand, counting down.
TTTTTGGGTGAACTATCCCTTCAACAGAATTAATCAGATAACAGAAACATCATCCATCAGGACTTCCCATTCTGTGGGATGATCTTGAACAGCAACTATGCAAGAAGATAATTTTTTAACCTCTGAACCTTAACAGAGAGTCTTGAAGGATCCAGCTCAAGAAACAGTTTTTGGAACACCTCAAGTGAGTATTTGTGGGGCTTGGGATATCTCAAATCCAATGCGTACGTGAGTCCCAAAAGATAGCAGCAGACTTTGCTGAGATTCCCAAGATTGCTGAGGACAGTGATGCCCTCAATCACAACTCCTACATCGCTGACTGCCCCATCATTGTCCCGAAGGATGTAGATTTTTTATGACCTCCTCTGCCAACTCCGCTTGTACAAAGACGGGTAGATCAGCTGAATCCTACTGGCAAATTGTAAAGATAACTGGTTAGAGCTAACATTTCAAACCTGAATGTTACAAGAAAGAGACAAACACACAAAACAAAAAGCACCTGAAGAAACAAACCATATTTGGACCATATGACAGGTAAAATCTCAAAGTTTACTGGGGGAGGAGTTGCAAAAATTAACAGCATTCTTCTTAACAAGAGGAAAGGTTAATTATTTAAAAATATTATATCAGTCTGGCGAGTAACCCTAAAAATTTTACTAGCCAAATGGAGATAGAAGGTAGAGGGATAGACGGTTGTTTTTTCTGCATTTTTTTTATTAAATAAATGCAGGCTTAATGAGCTTAAGAAATGTATTTTAGAAACATTAAAAAGTTTACGCTTTTCAAACTTTTGACCGGTATTGTATGTGATCTAGGTTTCAGTGCACTACAATGATTTTACAATGGAGCAGGCCTTAAACTGGCCGACTTCCTATAGTGGGAGCTGATTAAAACGCACCAGCCTACGTTATGCCCACACCATTTTAAATGCTTTTGCATGATGTATTTGTAGTGTTGATTTAAGAGCTCAAACTTGAGTTTATGAAGTAATTATGGTGTTTTACAAAGATGTGTTCTCTTTTGACAAGGGGATTTGTACAAAATCGTTCTCCATTGGGCATGTATAGTTATAGTTGCTGGACCATGGTTACACTAATCGTTAGACTTTCAAATGGCGGTTGAAATAAACGATGATACGTACTAACGTTAACCCACTCCAAAAAAAAAACAACAACTGGTAACTTAACGTTACTAGCTAACATACATATGGCTGTGCCAGTAACTTACTTAGAAAACTACACTGTTGTGTACACATACAAACGTTTAACGTTTAATCAACTTTTGAATAAAGTATTGCAAATATACATAGTTATAAAATGACTACTTACAGGATATTCGAGTAATGCTGTTCACGTCGTTGCTGAGGAAAGCAGTCCTTCAGTGACAGGTGCCTCTTGCTTGAGCCACGAAACTTGTTAAACTTTTTAAGATGACGCAAAATACAAACACAATTGTTAGGAAATCCTTAATAATTAACTTCTGAATTAAGTATTACAAACATAAGTAGTATTAACTGGCTAAATTATATAAAACCCAGGATATGCGAGGAGTGCGGGCCTTGCCGTTGCTGAGGAAAGCCATCCTTCAGGTGGCTTCAATTAAGCCGCGAAACTTGTTTAAGATGACGTAAAATACAAAGAAAATTGTTAGGAAATGCTTAATAATTATTAACTTTTTAATAAGGTGTTACAAACGTAAATAGGATTAGCTGACTAACGTTACTTACCAGGAGTTGCGAGGAGTATAGCTAGTCGACGTCATGGCTGAGGAAAGCAGATTGTCTTTGTTTTCTGCAGAGCTGCACACGTGATCACTTTAGCCGCGAAATTTACTCAATTTATTTAAACTGTCGTTTATTTTATTTAGGAAAATTGGTAGGAAATACTTAATAATTTTAGTTTCTAAAACAGATCAGTACAAGTAAATAATTATCAAATATTTCTATTAGAATTTACCAGAAATATTGAGGATATATTAAAAATATAATTAGTTAGTTAAATACTCATTTATTTTCATTAAATAAACTTAAATAATATAAGTAAATTTTAGAGAAATTACCTGTTGGATTTTTAATTATTTTTTTTAACCTGACCCACTCAAAATATCACTTAAATGATTTCGAAAGATTTTATTAAGTTAATATAGCTCTTTATTTTTGTGAAATTTACTAAGCCACTGGATTATTTTTTACAGTGTAGATAGTTTTTTTTATTTCCCTTCAAATTGCGCAAAGTGACATTGCGAATTGAAAATACACCTAATGGAAACACCAATTTCGCAAAAACTTGCTGTTTTTATTCATATTTTATATTTTATTATTAAAAAATTAATAATTCGCAAACCTGCTGTGGAAACAGGGTTTTCGCATTTACATGTCAAATGCCGTATGTAAAAAGTCATATGATAATTCTTCAATGTACTATAACCTCCAAAAAACATTTCATACGTCCGGTATAAGGGTTTTCCCCTACCATTAATGCTTAGACAATTTACACTGCACACATCTGCGATGCAGTTTGGCTCTGATACAGCCACTGAAGCTGATCACAGCCACTCTAGTCAATGCTTGTGTTTGCTCAAGCCGCGACACGGATGTCTCTGAAGCAGCTCTCAGCTGTAAAGATACATGCATACGCCTCCTTTGAATAAATATAGCCAAAATCAGTTGCCATGACTTATCGCGAGTGGCAAAATATTACGTTTTAGAAGCATAACCTTGTTTAATGGAAACACTGTCATTTCGTAATGCTTTTTGTAATTTAATTTAATTTATATTTTTATCGACATTTATAAAATATCAACAAAGTTTTGTGCAAATCTGGAATGGAAACCCACCTAGTGCCTCTTAAGATAGCAACTCACTGATCAAACACAGCTGAGAGAGAACAAAGCAAGAGTAGATTCGTTTCAAAACTTCACTAAATCCAAGTGAACTTAGAATGGCAAATAGCCATTAGATGAATGTGTGCACTAAAAACAATTTGATGGAACACTACTCTGCTGTTTCACCCATCCTGTATAGATCAAGGGACATACATAGACAATTAAAAGAATTGCGATTTATCTGTTTATTTGTTTTAGTGCCTTGCAAGGACTTCACAAAACTCTCAAATCATTTAAAATCATAAATCTAGGAAGGACTGAGAATGTCAATGTGAGAATAGGTAACAAATATATCCTTTCATGAAGCATCCGTTTGCTTTTTAAGAATGAGTAATGAAAAAAGTTATCTTTTGCGAAACTTCTATTCTAATAACAGTCGGTCGCGACCCGATACTGTGTTCTTCCCGTATGTCTTACACAGTACGAGGATAACCCACTCTGCCAAAATATGAGAGAGTCCAAATTCATGGCACGAAAAATATGTTCAATTTCTTAACAGACAGTAAGAATAATTAAAGATTATTCCTCACCTGTCTGCAGAAATCCCGGACGAGCCGGGAAAGACACATAATTCTGTCTTTATCTTTTCGATGCCGCTCCGACCATTCTCAGTCCTTGCATGAGCTCATGGAAAGAAGTAAATGAACATGAAGCCTTTTAGTCTGCTCACAAACTTCTTTTTCCATTTATTATTACATTCACACATTATATAGTTGCATTGCAAGGGTTGGTGTAGTGGTTTATCCAATAAGCACTGTATACTACATCATATAGGAATGTCTAGCAAACAAGGGGTTTTCCCTCTTGCTGCCTCTAGAGCCCGTACATCTGTATGTTATATAGAATGGAAGTATGGCCAGGAAGTTCTGGACATATTAGGCATACACTTGGCCAAGGATACTTCCAAACTCTGAGCAGAAGGACAGACCGAACTCAATAACCCTTCGGGCCTATAGCCCCCGTCCTGGTCTGAACATCTGAACTCATGAGGAAATATGCATGTGTGCGCATACATTGAGGTATAGAAAGAGAACACAGAAGGGAGGAGGGAGCAAGACAGAAGAAAAGGGGTAAGAAGGGAGAAGGGATTGCAGAGAGGCACAAAACATCTGGCAGAGAGCATAAAATAATATAACAAATGGGTAGGACAAAAATCGCAACACCCCGAGCAAAGACAATATCTAATTGGTCAAGACAATGTCACGGAGTGACTTTGTAAGGGCGGAACTAAAAAATGACGGAGATTGGTTCCGCCCGGACCATAATTCTCAAACACCGGGAACTCCGGGAAGGGAAATCAGGGTTTTATTGATCGCAGGTGGATAGATGAACGGGGCGATCGTGGATTGGGCAGTATGAAGAGAAGGAGGAGTATAAAGAGGGCCTCAGAAACTGCAGAGGAGGGAAAAAGTTCTTTGTTTTATTTCAGCCGATACGGCGAGAGAGTTGGAGTGTTTGGGGCGAGTACAGCGGAAAGAAGGCAGAGGATATTGTTGGCTGGGCAAAGACGGAGACAAGGGTTTGGGCAGAAACACAGACACCGGGCTGAGTATATTGGAATGTCTACTTAACCTGTGAAATGCTCCATGGACATGTGTAACAAATTCTGAGTGGTTGAAAACAGGAAGACTCACCGGAAGTATCGCCGAAGGAGGCCCTTTTTGACAGGGCACGTGGCAGCAGGAGAAGTATCCAGGAGCTGGAAAGAAGAGGGAAAAGAGACCTCGTGTAGTAACGGTGTGAGTACCCTAAACCATCGTACAGCAGTATAATCATCTAGAGTGAACCATCTGTGCGTTTTGTGAGTTTGTGGCATAGTATGTGAGCGGCCCCACCGTGGAGGATGATTGTGGGTGAGCCGGGACCAGTGAGCGAGAGAGGATGTTGGGCTGTTGTGGCGGCAACGTTTAAATCTGAATATTCGTGGCATCAGTGTCTTCACGACTTCCAGGAAGAGTCTTTGGTCAGATGGGGTGTTGACCCTAAATTCACCAGAGTGTGTGGAGTGCAGTGGGTGAGTCTTTGTCCTTTGCTGTGAGTGTATACACTTGAAAATTGCAGTGTTGTGCTGTGTTGTGTCGTCAACAACCACCTTTCAGGCCCGACGAAATCCTGTGAATACCGAGGCGGGCGAAGAAAAACATCTCCAATTATATGCCGTCGATGACATCCTGACCCTTCTTCCCACACGTGACGGTGGTGGGAAACAATTTTCAAGTAAGAACAGTGTGGATCTATTGGGAAGTATAATGGTGAGGAGTTGGTGCTGTAGGAGAAAATCAGCTGTGCGTGTATTATTACCTGCTGTGGAGTTCTTCAAAGGATCGTCCCTGTCTAGATCTCTTGACTTGTCGGTTGGTAGAAAGAAGAGGGAAGCGTTCGACCCATCCAGTGTAGTACACCCCGGGTGAGACAACTTACCTGTGTGTGACGCCAGCGGAGGCCGTTTTCGGCCCAACGCAACAGTTTTCGATCCGCCTCTCTATCAGCAGTTGTTTTGAGTTTTAGAAAAGGAACGTCTGACGTCTATTCCCTCGAAGGTCTGTGGAGTTACATCACTTCTGTTTCCCTGTATATTCACCGTAAGCCAGCTTATGCCCAAAGCTAAAGTCAGCATATTGTGTTGTACACCCACCTGTCTGCCCAGAGTAAAGTCCCAGTTATATTGGATGTACTTACCTTATGCCCAAAGCTAAAGCCAGCATATTGTGTTGTACACTCGCGTGTATGCCCAAGTGAAGTCCCAGTTACATTGATGTACTTACCCTATGCCCAAAGCTAAGGCCAGCATATTGTGTTGTACACTCGCCTGTATGCCCAAGTTGAAGTCCCAGTTACCTTTGATGTACTTACCCTATGCCCAAAGCTAAAGCCAGCATATTGTGTTGTACACTCGCCCTGTCCGCACAGAGTGAAAGTCCCAGTTATATTGGATGTACTTACCTATTTATGCCCAAAGCTAAAGCCAGCATTTTGTGTTGTACACTCGCCTGTATGCCAGAGTGATGTGAAAAGTCCCAGTTGTATTGGACTTGTACTTACCTTATGCCCAAAGCTAAAGCCAACATATTGTGTACACTCGCCTGTATGCTCAAAGTGAAAAACCCCAGTTGTCTTTCCTACGGACTTACTTGTGCCCCCGAGTGAAGAGCCAGCGGCCCCTCTGTCCACTATCCGTGTCCAGTCCTGTTACACTTACCTTTATGCTCTTGTGCAGATCTAGCGGGTCCCTTTGAAGCGTCTACCTGCATGTCGACTCGTCACTCAGGATACAGAGACCGTGGAGACCCCCTCCCGTACACTTACCAGTACGGTTTTAGTTGGATCCCGGTGCAGCCCTTGGGCAGTTCCCCCAGCATCTGGACGACCGGGAGTATAATCCGCTGGGTCGCCTCGGAGTTCGTCAAAAAAGTAGCAGCAGGTATCCATTGTGCATCCAAACTCTCAATACTTACCACTTGTATCTGTTACGTCCAGGAAAGGAGAGGGCCTGGACAGTCGTCCTGCAAGCCAGAACAAAGGGGCACTTGTGAATAAGCTGATTGTCGTCACATAGCCAGAAGGAAAGAGGAGTGAAGGACTCACCTGAGATCTCCCGTGACGGAGTCTAAGAGACTCGAGACTGTTACTCTCCAAAAGGAGGGTTGGATTTTAGCCTCCCTTCCCCATACCCTTTTTTTTTAGTAATTTAATAAAGTCTGTTTTAATATTTACTTACCGGCTCTCGTGTGTCATTGGGGTGTTCTTGGGACCTCCTCGAGGTGGAAATTAGGAAGGGGCGTGACTCACAACATCTGTGGTCCGCTCCGACCTGTGACAATTACATCTTGAGGTGTGGCCAAATGGCCAGTTTAAATACTCAGGACACCATCAAATTTTGCTTTTTTAGCTTTTGGCTTTTCAGCTGCTGCTTTGAGTCATCACTTTTAGCGTTCTTCGAGCGCCGTTCCAGCGTGCTTCGGCCTGCATGCCTGCTGCTACTTAGCCACGATGCCAGTTGCGAGAAAAACACCACCTAGTCTCGTCAAACTTTACTTCTATTCTTTTACTTTAATTTCTTTTCTTTTCCGTTGAGAGTTCGTGTTCTGAGTTAATTTTTGCAACGCCGTGTCTCCGAGTCTGACCTTGCGTGCCCGTCTGAAACTTCAACCAGCCCACAATTGCGCATCGTCAGCCAACGCCCAACCACGGGCTTTCCAAGACGTCACTTCAACGAATACTGAACTTCCAGCCAATCAGCAACCTCGGGAAACCCCCTTTTCAACAACAACAAAGGGAACCCCCTTTACACAGGCAAAGCAAGTAACTTCCAGACTCTGATCTAAACGGGTGTAGCTATCTAATATAATTTTAACCTCATTGAGGAACTCAATGCGAGGGTTGCTATCGTGATTGATGCCGTTGTTCATGTCTATGCAATTTCACGTATTTGCTGTAAACTTGGGATTTCACATTTTCATTCTCTTAAACTCATTCTTCCCTAACTTTCTATCCCCCTGCAACTTGTGTGAATGTGTGAGTGTGTGTGCTTATGTGTTAGATTAGTTTATATGTCTTAGATTTATCTAATAAAGGCTCATTCATATGAAAAAGAGAAGTATCTTGTGTTTTGTGCTTACAAGTTAATGTCTTAAACTGCCGATCTTGTTACTGTGCTAATTAAATAGTGTTTTCACTATACTTTGGATATTAATATCCAGTGCAGATTTGATGTTATATGGCTCGTTCAGTGAATCGCTGGGCGTTTCAGTGAACAGCCGTGAAACAGTGATTGTTCAAATTCCCTTTAAAATCTTAAATGATTCCCTTTGAGCTAAATTCACCTGTTTCCCTTACAATTGTATTTAGTGAATTCGGTGTTTTTTTGCTAAATAAAATTGGTGTTTTTTTGCCAAAGTTAATGCAGTTCTTAAAGAACTTATGTTTGGCCTCAAAACCTCATTGACCAAACATGCAACAATGGACTAATTCTCCGAATACAGCGAGGATAGTGCAACATAAAAATGATGTTTAGGAATTAAGTTTTTTGGAATGGGTAGAGCTCCTTAAAACAGCTGATGATGGTCTTTAATGAGGTCTTTCAAAAACACAGTCATATACCCTCTGTGACTGAGGGGGAGAACACAATGTTGTTGACCTGCAAAAAGCAAACAAAAGCAACAGTAACAAATACCAATGCAGGTTTCCCTGAGGAATAACATCACCAAAAATCAACGGTATGTTTGTTATTAAACAAAGAGTCTGTGCAGCATTTAATCCAATGCCATTACCTTCACAGTCCAAGTTTATTTTAGTTGGCCGATTTGCTCTTTCCATGTGGCCATAGTTAAAGGCATAGACTCTGTTCAGCAGGCTTCTCTTTTGAAATGAATTTGTTCTTGAACCATATAATCAAAGAGAAGTCTCATCTCATACTGACCCACACCCTCTAAAATATCATGCATTATATCAAAAGCAAAGTTTTCAGATACATTGAAGTATGAGAGTGTATTGAGTATGCTGTTGCGCTTTAATTCCATGTGAAGATGTAAGAGTTGGTTCCTTTGAAAGATCAGCATAGTGTTCTATCTCATTAAGAATCTTTGTTCTCAATATCAGCCGTGGATCATCCTCTGAAAAAACTTCTTGAGAACAAAACTTTGTCAATCACGCATTAAGTGGCAAAAATAGTTTGCACTAAACGACTCCATAAAAACGAGAATTGAGTGAATGCCCAAGTTATCCACGGTGATTTGTGCTAGCGTACCCCTTACAGGCATCTCGCCAGCAAGAAAGGGACTTTATTGACTATTCCTTCCGTCTCTAAAACTTTCATATCGTCCACAAAAGGCTTCAATATTGAATCTATTCCATACTTTTCGGCATCTTGTGAATGGAACAATGACACCAGATGAATGTTCATTAGAGTTGAACTTACTTTTGGTGGAAGGTTACGGAGAATGAAGTACAGACAACCAAGTTTATGAATGCCTTTTTTGATCCTAAGGGGTTAGCGGCTTCAAAATCGTCGTAATAGAGTTGAATTTGTAGAGCAAATCTGTGACTTGAAAACAAGGGGTGATTTTTAAAGTAAGTTCCATCACAGAAATCTTCAAAAATGTCACTTTGAGTGCAGTCCTGCATGAAATCACACACATCAGAGTTCTTAAAAATAAATTCTAACGTTTTTAGTATTGGTATATAAATAAATTTATCATTAACCGGGAGTTGCTCATATGCTCCTGTTTGTTTATTTCTCTTGGTGTCATACCTAATGCCTAAAGGCACCTCAACTGGCTGCACTATACCCCACTTTCTATAGAAATACCTTTTCAATTTGTTGTCTGTATTTAGAGCACTGAATGGATTATCAAAACTTTCAAAAACATTCTTTAAACTTTCTCTACTTGGATTATTTTGTGGAACGATGTTTAGGACTTTTTCCTTGAGGTTACACTTTAAAATCATCGATGAAGTCTTTATATTGGCTTTCTATTGTTGAAGAAACAACAGTATTTGGTACATTACTTGCTATCAATTTGAAATAATTGATGCACACATATCCAGGCTTTGAAAACGAGGGTTGTAGGGTTGCTGGTGGGCTATCAGGTGTCTCATATATATGGTCAACATTTGTCTCTTCAATAGAAGGTAAACTCTGGAGCCTGTGTTTGATGGCTGGGAGCTGCATCTGTTTCTGCATTATCTTCTCATCTTCACAATGGATATAATGTAAATGCTTCCGAGAGGGCGCCGGGGGCCGCCGTTCTCCCTGACCGAAAAACAGAATAGGTGGTAAACTGTAAGTTGCATCCCTCTTGTGCACAAATCAGTCTCAGCTTCTTTCCTGGGTACATGCCATGAGCTCAGGTGTCGAAACAATTAAATGCTTGTACCCAACACAAAGATTTGCAAATGAAACATCTTCTCATCATGTACTTTCCATTAAACTGTTCAACAGTTTTGCTCTCAACTCTCAAGTGCGTGATGATTGGCTGGACATGCTGGGATGGATTTTGTAGACTGTTGTCTGGATAAAGGTGAACATGTTGCTGAGAGATGGGTCATATTGTGCACCAAAGACAAAATGAGCTTTAAAAAGCTCATCAAAAGCTCCAAGTGAAGTACTTGCTTGACAGGGTATGAGATTCTTGTCGACCACAATGTAGAACCTAAGCAAATCTGCTTTGGTTTGTCCAATGGCCAGAAGATAGGGCTGTCTGTCCTCCACCTCTGAGAGATGGTCCTCCAAACTTCTGCAGGACTGATTAATAACAATATAACAATTACTTAAATGCCATAAATTCTAGCATACATTTAAAGTCAGAACATAGTATATTTACCAATTTAGACTCTTAAGAGAAAATGACATATTTGAAACAAAGAAAAACCCTACATGCTTTAGTTATAACATTTCACTATTCTTATGGTTTGGTTTACAGTTATGATATTTGCTATGTTTAAGAAAAAATTCAGAACATAAGCTAACCTTTTCAAATTTCAGGAGGCGACCAACAGCATCTCTCACACTGATCTTGGTTGCTCTCTTCCTTCCAGAGGGTTTGTGGGTGCAGGTCAAACATCAAAGCAAAGTCTTGATGGATCTGAAGAAAAAACTGTGTGCTTACCAGTACCAAATAATGACAATTCAGAAATTAGCACTGGTAAACATTTTAGCACATAAAAAAGTGTAGAGTCAGAAAAAAAACCCAAAAACAAATCAGTATGTTCATAAATCTTGTACTGATCTACACTGATATGGCACTTAAAGATATGCCCCATTCATAACTGAACACTGAGTCAATGCTCACTGTACTGGTGTTAAATATGGTAGTTTAAAGGTTGCAGTGAAGAAGGTCAACAGATTAAAGTCCTGATAAAGGGAAACCAATCGTCAACATGGGCTCGTATTCAGGCTATACTGAAGAATAGAGCTGTACAATACATTGTCATTTTCAGAAATGTGCATATTGCACAGGTTTGCAGTGATTTTAACACTTAAAGTTGTGGTTAGTAAATGATTTTGGTGGATGCAAATATACAGGTGCTGGGCGATTATGAAGTCTCGCTAAAGGTGTTACAACTATAAAGCTAGAACTAAGTTGTACAGAAATACTCTCACTTCAGGTCACTCACTAATGCACATCTGCTCAACTAATAATACAAAATAAGACAAAAAATGCCTTGTCGGAAGATACAAAACCTGTTTTACCCGGGCTTTAGTTGCTATCTGTCGGCTGAGGCAGCGTTTCCCTCCCGTATCGAGGCCACGTTTTTGCAGTGTCTCATGAAGAGACGTTTTGGGGGGTACTGTACATACGCGTATTTTATCAAAGTACCACGAGAAAGATGCTAGATAGAACATACAGGGAGCGTTTCCGCTCTCAAGATGTCATAGTCCATAGGACTGTATAAAAATAGGCCTGAACACTCATGCGCAGCGCCACCATTTCCGTCCAAATCCGTTAGTGCTCGAGCCACGGGGCGCTAAGTTACACAAGAAAATATTATTTTTTAGTAGCAAAACAATTTGATTAACGTTCTGCTTTCTAGTTTGAATGACATTTCAAAACACCAGAACTAACCCGTAGTTACTGGATGAAAGATACTATAACGGTCTTCTAAAGGTTTGGGAACCCTATTAACGATACTTTCGCCATCGTTACAAAAAAATATATAAGTTTCAGCCATCTAAATCCTGTCAGTTCCAAAATAACGCATAATGGTCAGTATCACGCAGAAAATGCTAAAGCTGCAGCATTTATTTAACAAAACGATTAACCTTAGCACAAATAAAAATGAAGACACTTACGTCTATCTCCATTTGTCCTCCATTAAAGAAGAATTTCGTAAGTCTCACCACTTCACTTCAGTCATGGGTGCTGTCCTGCGAATTTGTTAATAAAATTACAGTTGTCTTATCATTAACGTTACTATACATTTTAAAATGCCCTTTCAAACAATGGAACAACAATTCCTTACATTTAGTTTAGGCTAACGTAACGTTCCCGTGAAATGGCAGATGAACAGCGGATTCAAAAGAGCGGGAAATTAAACTGAGGGCTATGAAAATGCTGACAGAGTGGCGTTCCGTCAACGCATTCATGACCTTACTAATTATCAATATTCTGATATTTCAATACTATATTTAATACTAATTAAAGACGATTATGCAGTGTCGACTTTGTGTATTTATCTTGTGATAACTTAGATAATAACTTTAGGTCTAATCATACCCTTGACTCACTATTTGGATAAAATGAGGCAAATTATGAAGTTATTTTTCACACAAACAGTATAATATAAAATTAATTCAATTTGTTTTAGTGATGATCCAAGTTCATAAATAAATCACACATTGATAAGTTAATAATACTATTTGGCCTACCTTGCTTGGAACCGTTGTTTGGCAGGCAAATCCTTAAAGACGATGTGTAGTCATGGAGACCGAAGAGCACATGTGGGGGTGGGAGATTGAAAAATGCTCTGCACCATGCGCAGATGTGTGAATGATGTGTGAACGTGCCCAAATGGAAACACTGTGCATTATCACTAAACAACGTGAGGCAACCTCAAGCATTAGGCATAAAAGCTTGTAAATTAACACCAGAACTTTTAGCCATCGCTAGACCCACGCAACAAAGGTTGAACTTTCAAATCTCAGACATTTGGCGTGTGTAGGGAGGCCCACAACAAGGCTTGTGTCCTTTGCCTCGTCCCCACTGCTCTACCCTCTCCTCCTACCACACATGACTGAGCTATCTTCACAACAAGTCTCCACATCTATTATACAATTTGCTGATGACACTACGAGAATGGGAAGTGGTTATTATTGCTGATGAGGCCGAATACGTGTCGATTCACAACTAATCTTTTTTTTGCCAGATAACCGCTACTTGTAGAGAAACTGTAGAGCAAAACTAACCCCCACGAGGTAGCTTGTTGACTTCAGGAAGAGACAGCAGCAAGCCCCTATACTACTCTTATGATCAGAATTGACCCAGCAGGCACGGTGAGCTGCTTCAAACAACGCGGTGATAACGAGGACCGAGGAACTAGAGCTGGACTACCCCAAACATTAAACCAGACGCGTTAACTCAAGAACAGGCAAAGGCACCGAGTACCAATCTTGGCCGACAAGGCTCGTGAGAGACAAATTCAGGGATGAGGGACGAAGTCACTACCCACGCCAAATAATTTGAAAACATTTCATATTTCCAGGGGCCCAAGGAAAGGGTACTTGACGTGAAAGGGTATCTCAGTGTGGTATTGGGAACAGCTCCACGTCCAAAGACTGCAAAGCCCTGCAGAGAGATGTGCGCTTAGCTGAGCGCATCTCAGGGTCTGCCTCCCATCTCTGCAGGACATACTACCGCAAAACGCTGGCAAGAAGAGCTGTTAAATCATCAAGGACTCAATTCACCCCAGTAACAACAATCTTTCACTTTGCTAAGTGGCTTCCAGAGCTTCCGTGAGAAGCTGATGGCAAGAAAACTGAGAGACTAGGAGGAGTTTCTTCCCCCAGGCCATCAGGCTCCTAAAACTCAAAACCAGCCTCTTAACATCTTCATGTCTCCCCACTTAATATTCAACTTTATCAGTAAGAATCATATTCATCATTCACTACCTCACACTGACATACTGACAGTGTCAACCTGTTTGCACATTTAAGCCTCTGTTACATATCCTGTGTATCTTAATATGTTAAGACTACAGTTATAATGCACATATGCCCATTGCCTCTGTACATCCCTGTGGATATCTTAATATTTAATACTACAGTATAATGCACATATGCACATTGCCTCTTGTAACGCATCCCTGTGTATCTTAATATTTAAAGACCTACAGTTTAATGCTTTCTCATTCTATATTTAATTCATTATTTTCCGATTTCTATATTTAATTCTACAGTATACATCTTTTTTTATATTTTTATTCTTATATTTTTATTGTTTTTACTTTTATTTCATGTCTTTTCCATAGCTATATTTATTTATATTTTTTATCTGTGTTGTATTCTTTTAATAATTGCACTAAAAAAAATCCATGAATTTGCGGGACCTGACTTGACTGGCATTGCACCGCTGTTTTCATATATGCCTCTCTATAATTGTGTATGCGACAAATAAAAAATCTTGAATCTTGAATCTTAAATCTTGAAGTGGCCCAAAGCAGGTTCATCTCCCCACAGTTACCCCTCAGCCAGTTTAGGAGCTCAACAAAGAGGAGGCATTTAACAAGACATGGTTTGAGCTATTTAAATGGCTGGAGTACAGTGTAAACCCAGAAACTGCACATTTTGTTTTTCATGTCGCCTGTACGGAAGGCACAACATTCGCCACTAATAAAGATGCACTGAGTTGCTCTGGGTTTTCAAATTGGAAGAGGGCTTTGGAATCCTTCCGGGAGCATGAAAGAAGTGCCATCCACATTTCCACCATGACACATGCCGGCAGAGTTTGTTTAAAAGCACAAAAACTCATGGGGATGTAATTGAGCAGCTGAAAACTTCTAGTGCAGCAGAAATCTCAGAGAGGCGCCAGTACCTTCACCTTCACGTATGTGCGAGCAACCTTGACACTTCTTTTAGGAAAACAAGGCATCCCATTCCGGGGGGGCATGATGAGCAGGAACCTAGCCAGAATCAAAGGCAAACTTTATTGAATGCATGACCCATTTCTACAAAGAATATACTCCCCCTTCTCATACCACTTACTCTCTCATTTTTTTCCAAAATGAAATGATAACCAGCATTTCTCACAAAAATCACAGAAAGCATCATTAAGCAAATGAAGATTGCAAAAAGATGTATTCTCTGATGGCGGATGAGGCCAGAGACAGATTGCAGCACAGAGCAACTGCGTTATGTGCGTTTTGTTATGCGCAAAAAGGAATCGTTTGCAGATGAGATAGAGGCAATGCTACAGTCACACACTTAGGGTGACTCCTACTGTGGTTGCACAAGCCTATGATGGGGCATCTGTCATGAGTGGAGCAGCGGGGCAGTGTCCAAGACCCCCTTCAGAGAGCGGACACCCCTGAAGCAGTGTATGTGTTGTGCCTTATGTTAGGCGGCAAATGACATCCAGCTCCCTGTTGGTCCCAGGCAAAAAACAAAAAAGATAATGATGGTTTGTGGTGAGAGTCAGCTTCCTGTGGGTCAACCTCCAATTCTGACCACCTCAGATGAATTCAGACAAAGCAGCTTTTTTATCCATGCCTGGACAGGATGGTGATGAAACCCACTCATCGGTTTTCAGGTCTGGGAGAGAGACTTATGTCAGGTATTATTCCTTCTTGCAACCCAACCACAGAGACCTTTCTCATCTGAAGAAGCCTTCAAAAAGCCTTGCTTCCCATTCATAAGATTAAGTTGAAGCCAGAAGAACTCCTAGTGGCTAAAAAGTTTCATCAATAGAAGGATGGAAGAAAGAGACAGTCCCTGACACCTCCACTGTGTTCCAACTTCTTGCTGATGAAGACACGTTTCACACCTGAAGGCTCTCTTCCAAGCTGCCCCTGACGATTCCAGTAAGCAGCTGCAGCTGTGCGAACGCTCTTCAGTGCCTTGCGCCATCTTCATACATGGTTAAGGGAACCACCATGGGTCAAGACAGGCTCAACGACTTGGCCATCATATCAATTGAAAAGGGACAATTTGAATGACATCAACCCTGACAGCGTATGGACAGATTCGCTTAATTAAAGCCACGTCGATCAAGCCTTTATGTTGCCGCCACAGAAATAGAAGACAACAAAAAAAATGCTTTATCAAGACAACAATAGGAGAGCAAAGATTTAGAGGGTTTGCAAAGAGAAAGAATGGAGGCACTGGTGGCAGTTGGAAAGGAATGCAAAAAGAGAAAAGAAATAGAAGAAAGTGTGTACGAGGAAAAGGAAATGGAGAGTGGAAAAGGAGCAAAAGAATGGATATGCTTAATATAACTGTTAGTTACTAATAGGTTGGATATACATCATTTCTGTATGGTTAATAGCTTTTACATGTATATATTTATTAAATTCGGGGAGAAAGGAGATAAGTCTGAAAAATGAGCAAGGAGGAAAATAAGTGTGGTGAGGAGGCAAGGACACAAATACACCTGTGGAGCAGGACGAGGCTGGAGGACAAGAGGAGAGGAGAGAGATGATGAGGAGAGTGAGAAAAAGAAGTGAAAAGCAGAAGTTAAGAGAAGGAGGAGAAAGGAGAAAAAATGTGTGGTGGAAGTGGAGAATAGGAGAGAATAGGACAAGTTGGAAGTTGCGGTTTGGGAGGTGGGAGAAGAAAGAAGTAGATGTGAGGGAGAAACAAAGGGAAAATGGAGATGAAAGACCTGAAAGATAGAAACAGGTGAATTGCGAAGAGGGTGACAAGAGATGAAATGCATTTATCAGAGTAAGGAGTAGAAGAGCAGAATCAGTAAAGGGAGCACCAGATGCCAAAAGAAATGGTGTAAGAGATAAGATTTGCATTTTAATCTTTTGTTGCATCAATAAGTTTGTGATGAGAAATGTGCTTTAGCTTCTTTGGTTTTTATACTTTTCTTCTTTCAGTGGATGAGAATTTTCCAGAGAGATGGGGTCAGACCTTGGTATGAGAGAGGACTGGGAGAAAAAGTGAAGGCGGTGATTGATTTGTTGGGCAAGCTACTTAGGAAAATGTAGTAAGCTAAAACTAAACAGATTCTCAACACAGAAGCTAAATGAAGCCACTACCTTCAGCCTGCAAACCCTGTGGCTGAAGCTGCGACTCTAACCGGCGAGAAATAGTTTTTACTAAAATCCTAAAGGCTAATTTTTAAAAAAAAAAATCGGTACTTTATCATTGAACTGACGTCTTTGGTCGGTAACAAATTGATCTGGGAAATCAACTGTCAGTCAGAAGCAGATGGGAACAGGCATAATAGTTCAGTTTAGTTGTTAATTCAGCAGCTGTTCCAAACCAATTTGGCAACAAAAATCAGTCTTAACCATCTTCAAGAATCAAGAAATAAAAGGCTTGCACTCTAAAAACTCTTTATTACTAATTGCTTTTTTTTTTAAAAAAAAAAAAAAAAAAAAAAAACACTCTTCTCTAATCTTTTGTATTCTTCTTTTTTTTTCTTTTTTTTTATTATAAAATTTAAAAAAAAGAAAAAAGGCCTCAAAATAAAAAAAAAAAAACCGCCTTTAAATGTTTTATAATGAGATTTTTATACATTTAATTCATTGCTCTTTTGTTGATTTTGATTTTCCATTGGTCATTTGTGTTGTTTGGATAAAGTGTCTGCTAAATACAAATTAAGGGAAACCCTTCAAAAAAAGGTTCTTATTACATTAGTTAACAGTGTAGAAAAGGGAACAAAAATAAAACAATACACAAATTACTAACTTTTTAAAATGGGGGTTTTGTTGTCATTAATTAATCCGGAACAAACGAACACTTTGAACACTGTATTTTCATTAACAAATTGAAAAAAGCTGTAAAAATGTATTGTTCAACGTTCTTTAGTTACTTACTACATAAAAAACTTACTGTACAGATGTATCCCCCACAAAACTTCCCCACAACAATTTGATTCACACGATTTTCCCTTGAGCCCCAAAAATTCTTAGCGGTTCATATTGAGGTCAAGTGAACTAAAAAGTGTAACCCACAGAGCCCACTGTGTGCTCATATTTTTTCAAAACATGAGGCACGCACAATCACAGGCACCTACTGGGGTGGAAAATGAGGTCACTCACACCACTGGGGCTCCGTTCCCGGGGCTCAACTGTACACTGTGTGCCCCCCCGGACTCACTGTGTCTCATACCTTTTTCATGGATTCACCCTCACTGTGTGCTCATACTGTGACACGGGTAAACGGGCCCGTGTGCTCATACTGTGATCACTGGTCTCATCGATAAAGGTGTCTACGGTCCGGCTCAACGGTCACGGTTCATATTTTGGATCACTGTGTGCTCATATTTGGATCATTTGGGGGCTCTACCTGGCACTGTGATGTCACTGCCAACTCCGTGTGCTCATACGTGGCCGTGTGTCACGCGCACCCCCGTGTGCTCAACTGTGGCACTGTGTGCTCTACCTGGTCACTGTATGTCACTCCCTGCTAAACCTTTCACGTGTGCCATACTGGGTCACTGTGTGCCATACGGGGTCACGTGTGCTCTACTGTGTCACGGGTGCTCATATGTGATCCTTGTGCTCATACGTGGTCATTGGGCTCCATCGTGACCCGGCCCACTGTGGCTCAACTGTGATCACTGTGTCTCATCGTGTCACTGTGGGCACTGGCCCACGTGTGCTCATACTGTATCCTGTGGGTCCGCGCCTCACGGGGCCCATCCCTGTGATCACTGTGGCTCATACTGGGTCACTGTGTGCTCATACTGTGCACTGTGTGCTAAACTGGGTCACTGTGTGCTCATACTGTGTCACTGGTCCAATTTTTGATCATTGGGGGTCACCCGCCTCACTGTGTGCTCATACGTGGTCACTGTGTGCTCATACGTGATCACTGGTCTCTACTGTATCATTGGGGTCACTGCGCACTCACTTTGCTCATACTGTAAAAACCCTTTAAAAAAACCCCCACTAAAAAATTTTGTTTTTATTTCACGTTACAAAATTTTCATTTACTCAAACTTTTACACCCAATTCTTTATTTCCTCAATAAAAAAAATCAAACAAAAAGTCAGCTTTTCCTTTATTTGGTTTCCTTTTCAGCCTGGTTTTGGGCTTGGAAAAAAAAATTTCTATTTGGGGCAATACCCCGCTTCGGGTGTTTTCGGGGGTTCTTTTTACTTTTTTCCCTCTATTTTTTTTTGTTTGTGAAAAGACCTACATTCAAAAAAACACAAAGAGAAAGGGTGTTAACATTAAAATTTCTATAGAGCATCCAGATGCACAAACCAAAACTTAAACATTTATTTTCAAACATGTCAGGAGCACAGGGCAACACCTTCTTCCCTTTTTCCCCGTTCTTTTATACAGACGAAAACATTGTCTGACGCATGTTTTTAAAAGCCTGTTCCCCATCTCACCTATTTTGGAGCTGCCGGGTATGGAGAAATGGACCAAAAAAATACAAATTTTGTCATGTTTAAAATATCCCGGCTTCAACATTTTTTTTTACATGGTATCTGCTGAAAAAAAAATAAAAAAAAAAAAAAAAACTGTGGTTTTTTTAAAAAAACGCCAAAAATTTAATATTAGTTACTAAAGCTCCTAATTTTTTCTCTTCAAGCCTCTACAGAAGGTTTAAAACTTTTTCAAAGCTGGAGCACTTTTTTTTTTTTAAAAAAGTTCCTCTGGGCACTCTTCCCCGCTTAGAGAACAGATTTAAACTTTCCCAAAGTCTTCTGTGACAGCTTGTCTCTGTTCCAGCATTTGAATTTTGTGGAGATTTATTTTCGTCTGAAAATTGTAAAGTTAGATTGTTATATAGCAAAGGAGTTTTTTGTCTGATAAAAATAATGTCTAATTGATAACCATACCAAAAAAATTCTCCATGGTGATTTTTTTTTTGTTTCCTTTGGGTTCCCTTCCCTGTTTCAAATTCATACATAAGGGCGTGAAATTGAATTTATCTAAATCGTTATATTGTTTCTATATTATTTTTCACACAATTAACCGTTTTTTTCCCCGCGTTTTATCCAAATGCCAAAAGAGGGGTTCACTTTAATTTGGGGGATTTTTTTGGTAAAAAAAAAAAAAAAAAAAAAAAAACACCCCACCACAATACATTATATTAAAATTTTAAATCCCAAAAAGCAGAGTTTTGGGATGATCATCCTCACATTGCCAATTTTCCCGAAGAGATTGTGAAGTCATGACAAAATTCTCTTATAAGGGAAACCCTTTAGTTTTGCATGTGTTATAGGGGTATCTATGCTCACCTAAAAATACTGGGTTGGGCTTTGGTTTAATAACTGTCATCAGGGTTTTTATTGTTATCATCCAACAACACCTGAAAATTGAATTAGAATGTCAAAAATTTGCTTTTTCCCGATTCAATTAAGAGAAAAAAGGTTTCATACCACCAATTTTTTTACACACAGACTTTCTGAATAACTGCTCTTGACACTTTCAAAAAGACATAAGACTTCAAAATCTGAAAAAAAATTATAAATTTATTCGCTTATTCCTTAGATATTTAAAACACAAGCTTTCCATGGTATCTGGGGGTTTTGGCCAGCTGAAAATTTTTGTCTCGACCAACCCTCGCTTTATTCATTTCTTACTTCTTTAAAAAGCACATCATCTGTTTTTCACTTAAAAAATATGATCCCTAACTTTTCATAACAAAACCTTGTATACCAATGAATAAACAATGTATCACACCGGGACCGGTTTTTCCTGTTTTCTTTTATAATCATGTGATGTTTTGAACATCATGAAATTCTGAAGGAAGATATAGAAGTAAGTGGCTTAATGTACATCAAAACTAAACATGGTTTTTTAACCGGGGCAGGGACCCACAACAGGCCTCCAAAGGGGTTTAAGGTCTTCATAAAATTCATAAAAAAAAAAAATAAAAATATTCAAACATTGTTACAGTACATTTTTTAAGTTCTTTATAGAGACATTTAAGTTTATATTTTTTTTTATCTGTATATGGATTTGATTTCTTTGAAAAAAAGAATTTTTTAAAACTTCAAAAACAAAAATTTGAACAAAATTTTTATCTTCAGGTTTCATGTCCAACATTACCCTTTGCTAAAGGTTCATCATTATGGGGGTTTTGCAAAAAAAGGGAAAAAATCTCAAACACATTATACACACCATTAATACATGAATTTTCTTTTTATATTTTTGTAATGTTTAAATCACCTGAGACTAAGCTTGTGGGGTTGGGGTCACCCACTTTTTTCCCCCCTTTTCTGAAGATATCTTTAAAGATAGATCATGCAGAAAAAAATATTTTTTATTAAAAAAAAGTTTGAAAAAGTTAAAACACTGTCACACTGATTTTTGAATATGAATATTGACAAAGTTCAAAAAAAAAAAAAAACTTAAAAATGGGTTGAAAAAAAAAAGTGCTTTAGGTTCAAAGTTCTACATAAAATTAAAACAGGCAAACCCTGGTATAAGGAGGTTTGGGCAGTGGACATTTTTTGACTCAACCAAATTTCTTCACTCTTTCCTGACTGCTTCAAATTTATTCATCTGTTTGTACATACAAATAAAAAATGTCACAGAGTTTGGCTAAATTGTTTTCTGCTACCAATCATTTCAATAATACAGACCTTCACAGGAAATGTCTGAAATTTAGTCACTTTTTATCACAAACTTATTTTTTTTCCTTTTCTCTTTCCCGGTAAAATTTCCCCAACTGCAGGGTCGTCATTGTAAATTTGGGCCCTGCTGCTGAGACCCCCTTGGTAATCTTGGATGATTGATTTGCTTTTATCATAGTCCCCTGTAATGGTAAATTTTTGTTTCTTGTTATAAAGGAAAATTTTGTCAAATATTTTTCATCTAGAATATAAATAATTTTTTTTAAAATTTATAAGACCCCATCATAAAATTGAGAAAAAAAACTTCCAAAATGTTAAAAAACTTTTAAAACTAAAATTTGATTGTCTTTATTAGGCCAACACTTGAATTTTTGTGCCCCTTTTCCCACATTTCAGCATCACATTCATTTTTAATTAAATGCACCATTATTTCAATTTTTTACCCAAATTTATGGTCCCGCTTCCAAAGCATAACCTCCAGTTAGGGGTTTGTGGAAAATTGTTTTTTTTGTTTGAGAGTGATGAGTCCATCGACCTTAATGTTCCTTGTCATCAAAAAACCCTGATTGGGACAACGATGTCTGTCCTACCCAAAAACAAAATTATACGAAAGATGCACCACAGCACACACACACACACACACACACACACACACACACACACACAACCACACACACATTATTCATATCTTTGGTCAAAATCAGGATAAAATGCAAAAAAAGGCAAAAAACCCCCTTACTGACTTTCTTTTACTAACTAATCAAACTAAAGCTGGGTATAAGCCACCGCATTGTATTCATCTTTCAATCAATGACAAAGGTATCAGATTGCTTTAGTCTCAGTTGAGTGGGGTCAGTAGGGAAAAATTTTTGGTTTTCCCCAAACCCCTTTTAAAGCCAATTCTGGGGTCACTGGCTTAGTGTCAAAAGGTTCCATTCTGCAAAAAAACCCACAAAAATCAGATTTTTTTTGAACTCCATGTATAAAACAGTAGCTATCATTGGTCATTCTGTAAACATTTTTTTGTCTTTGGGGTCAGATTAAATTTTTTCTTTGAACTGATAGCTTCCCTCTCCAATCGTTAGCTACTTTAATCATGGATCACTTGAACCGGATAAAACCCTTTATTTTACCCATATTTTCCAAACTTGTTGCTAACAAAGTGTAATGACTGTTGTAATTTGCAACCATGAGAGCAAACAATGCACATTATATGAATGAAACTCAGCATACAGGCTGCACCTTTTTCAAAAAAATAGTTACACTCTCTGCATAATCACGACCCATTAGGTTTTTTCCCCGTAAAATGATTCCAATAATAAGGAAAGGTGAATATACTTTTCCCCTTTTCGGGAAAATATTTCAAAAAACTGGTCCATATAAAGCAAAATGTTTGGGAATTTGTTGCTTTCCAGTGCTTAGTTCATCTAACCCCCTGGGTTTTTATTGAATTAGGGGGTTTATGTGATGTCGGAAGTTGATTTAAAAAAAGTAATGGTGCTAAGATTCCACTGAAATCTATTGGCCAAAGGGCCTTCTTTTCCCCATCATCAACATTCCTAGTCATCCCAATCTACACAATGCTGGATCTATTGGGGGAAATGCCTGATCATATCAAGCCAGATTCAAAAAAAAATGCACTGTTTTTGTTTCAGGGTTTTTTTTTCTGTCTAAAAAT